>NW_007377565.1:47022-52097 GCF_000475195.1 Diaphorina citri | reverse complement strand
AATAGTGAAGTCATTGAGAAAGGTCGAGCTAAAAGCAAGAAGACGATAATATTGATTGCTCTGTGTATAACACTGACAGTGTCTGGAGCCATTTTGCAAACAATCATTCCTCTCACTTCAGAAGAGCTTGAAATTCAAGCCAATGTCTATAGAACCAAACATCCAGAGCGGATTTCATTGACAAATATCAAGATACCTTTCATTGACGAGACAGAATCATGGTACTATGAGGCTATTATGGTCTGGCAGCTTTATGCTGGATTGCTTTTCATCGTTGGTGTCACACTTACAAGTACTATTATCCCCCACATCATATATTTCATGGAAGCACAATACACCATTCTCTGCCAGCATGTGGAAAATCTCGGTACCAAACTAAGAGACTCTCAAGGACAGAGGTTTTTCTACACTAACCTAGAGAAGAATAAAATTGCGTACCTTTATTCTAAACAAAATAAGAACATTTTTAGACCAGACAAAACAAAAATAAGCCATAAACAAAGACTAATAAATGAGAAGATAATTGAACAAAA
Source organism: Diaphorina citri (assembly GCF_000475195.1). Lineage (NCBI taxonomy): Eukaryota > Metazoa > Arthropoda > Insecta > Hemiptera > Psyllidae > Diaphorina > Diaphorina citri. The sequence continues at coordinate 51,564 of NW_007377565.1, read as the reverse complement.
GTATGAGCAACTTTATATTCGACAGATCATTTACTTTCATCAAAAGTTGTTACAACTTAAAAAGCAAGTAAAAAAAAAAAAAAAAAAAAAAAAAAAAAAAAAAAAAAAAAAAAAAAACACGAAATTTTTCCTTTCCTTTCGAACTTTGAACCCAACATTTCTGATTCGGTTGTAGAGTGTGCACCAAAGTAGACATACATGCTAGGCTAGAGGCTATTCCGTGAAAAACTTTGTACTTTCGATTTAGCACTTCAAAATGACTAGGTACATATAGTTAACACTGTTAATAGGTATGACGTAGGTACATAGGTGTGTAGATAAAATTCCAGAGGAACACATTGCATGATTGTGTCTATTAGTAATCCGACTCGAGACTCGGGTGAAAAAGTAAAAATTCGATATTCCAGTCCAAGAACGACCTTTTGTTTCTTGCACCTTCAAAAACGACCTTGTTGCTCGAGATAAAATTCCAGAGGAACACATTGCATGATTGTGTCTATTAGTTATCCGACTCGAGACTCAGGTGAAAAAGTAAAAATTCGATATTCCAGTCCAAGAACGACCTTGTTTTTTGCACCTTCAAAAACGACCTTGTTGCTTTCACCCTAGAATTTTCGGAATTGCAATCTTTGTAGGTAGGTGCGGCGCGAACGACATGCATAAAACATAATTAAAGCACCTAATAGAAAAAAAAATTGTAGGTAATGTGTGCTGAAATCATCAAACACAAAAGTCATAATTACATGCCTAGACTGGAAATACTGGAATTGATTCAGCCCCCTTTTACTTGTCTTATAGGTAACTTATCAGTTATCAGACAAGTACATGTACAATGTGAATTCCATGCAGTACACACTGACAAACAGTAGGTACCTACCTTCCTGCCAACAATTTTTTGTACAAGAAGTGATTTTTTTGAGGTTTTGGGGAATTGGCCCCAGGTCCTAACATATGGATCAACAGTTTGCAAGGTAAAGTTAATAGAAAAGTCAGATGCACAAAAGTATGAGCAACTTTATATTCGACAGATCATTTACTTTCATCAAAAGTTGTTACAACTTAAAAAGCAAGTAAGTGGATACATGCCGATTATTCTGTTGTACATATTGTACTTATTTTTGATCAGCCAGCTGTGATAGCATGTCGAATACACCAGTTGCCCAAGGATCAACCGAAGAGTTGTGGCGCGTGGTTAGAATCTGGATGGGCTAGAGTATATGACTTTATTTATTTTTTAAATTTACAATATACATTTTATCCATTCTCCTATCTATGCTTATTCTAAGGATCAAATATGACAAGTTGAGAGGATGGATGCAATTTTATGGCCAAGTCTACTATCTACACTCTACACTACACTACACATAATCAAAGCACATTCTAGCTTGGGGGCTAAAGCGTCTGCCTTGAAAGCGCTGGGTCGCGGGTTCGATTCCCGCCCGGGCTACCTTTATTCTAAACAGATAAGGTTCGTTCTTGGAGCGGGGAGCGGCTGGATTTCTTCTATTCTGTCCTTCTCTCTATGAGTTTGGGACGATAAGACATTCAGCAGCAGACAAGTAAAATACATACTTTCCTCCCTTTAGGATAAGGATTTTTTCTTGTGGCAATCACTGCTATAATATTGTGCTGTGTCTAAGTACACCCACCCCTCATTATATGTCCCTTATCAGATGGACAAGAAGAGGTCTGATCAGACTGAACTCCAATCACACAATCTCTTTATGTGCTAGTTTATAAACAAATTATTAAAAAGTGAAACTTGCTGATTGGTTAGGTGAATGTGATAAAATTAGCAGCCAACCAATCAGATGAATCAGATCAGAGAATGGAAATAAATAGGTAATGTTCATATTTCCTTATGGGTCACAACTGAGGCATGGCCAAACTTGTGGAAAAGGCATGGCCGAACTTGAGGCATGGCCAAACTTGTGGAAAAGGCATGGCCGAACTTGAGGCATGGCCAAACTTGTGGAAAAGGCATGGCCGAACTTGAGGCATGGCCAAACTTGTGGAAAAGGCATGGCCGAACTTGTATAATTTATCAAACTAAAAACATAAACGAAAACTCAAAATGTTGGTCGAAAGCGGAACATTTCTCTCCCGCAGTCTCTGCACTCTGTGTATTTCTTATGGTGATTTTAGCGATCAAAAATTGATCATATCTCAGGATCGGTTTAGATTTTCGCAAAATCCTTTCTTATTGCACACCTAGACCATAAAAGGAATATTCCTACCAAATTTCAGCTTTCTAGGTGTTGTACGTGGTTCAGGATTCCTACCAAATTTCAGCTTTCTAGGTGTTGTACGTGGTTCAGGAGATAGAGCGATCAGTGTGTGAAATGTGAACTGTGAATGAGTGAATGGATTTTGATTTTATAATATCTTATATATTATAAAAACTTATATTATAAAATATGTAGCAACTACTCCAACCTATGGAAGTTAGTAGTGGGGGTTCCAGTACTATGAGATATCTAATAATGCAGGTCAAGATGCATTGAAGGGACGACTGTCAATATAGGTATGGGTCCGTTGTCATCAAAATAAAAACTTCATTCTTCTATTTTTGTCCCCCTAAATTTGATTTCTGGCCCACTGTGAGACAGTAGGAACGTGTGTGGAGGAAAAATCTTTTAACTACAGGTTTCTCAGACGCGACGGTTTGAACACTAAATTCGGAAGCTTCAAGAGGTTTGATAGGGGGAACTGTGATAACGGAGGCCTTATCGTCCCAAAATCGCAGAGAGAAGGATATTAAAAGAAAAAGTCAGCTGTTCCGAGTACATACTACACTTATCTGCTTAGGATGATCCTTTGCTTTTGATGATGAATTGGTCCCGGTCCTTTTCTGACTTTTGCCTCTTTTGCTGACAGATAATGGATGATTGTAACGCTATGGTGTGCCGTTCCATAAACTCTAGTCACTGGCAACACTGTACGCGAGATACAAAGCGAGGTCTGATGTCACTACTGAGGATTTGTCAGAGACCCAACCATCTGAAGTTCTACGGAGGGAGGAGCCATCATTCTGCGTCGGGTCCTGTTCTTGAATGTCGTCAAAATAGCGTACAGCTTCGTCAACTTTATGCGAATGAACAGTAGGAAACTTAGGAAAGGAAATTGATCACCTATAATATATTATATCAAAGACACTGTTTAAAATAATACTTGTCTGATTTTAAGTTAAACGGGGAGGATACCCAGCCTGAAATTTCCCTTGAATAAATAATTAAATAGCAATAATTAGCAAAGGGTTTGTTAAGTATAATTCGTAGAAGTATGTTTTGTGTCCGTTTAAGTTTTGTGATGACGTTTTGGTATGCGCCACCCCATGATGTGAGGTTTGTTAAGTATAATTCGTAGAAGTATGTTTTGTGTCCGTTTAAGTTTTGTGATGACGTTTTGGTATGCGCCACCCCATGATGTGATACAATATTGTGCTAAAGCAAAATAAATTACTCTAAGTAAACGTCTACAAGTTAGTTAGTCTTTGGTATTGGGACTATTGGGTTCTCAGCCTTGGATCTAGGGAGTCCTGAATATAGGGTCCGGGGCATTGGTCCTTTGGTATTGTCTTCTCAGCCTTGGATCTAGGGATTCTAGGGTCTTCGGTCTTTGATCTTCGTACTCAATACGAGGTCCTTGGTCAAGAGATCACCAAACACAGTCACTTCTCAATAGTTTATATTGGACTAAGTAATTTTATATATTGGACTAAGTAATTTTATATTTAGCAAGACGTAGTTAAGAGAAGATGTCAATCATGAAATAAATTTGTTTATAGTGAAGCTGAAGAGCTTCTTCAAAACTTTAAGTTCGTTCTCGGAACGGCAAGCTTTCTCCTATCCTATCTTTGACTTCGGATTTGGATTTTTCCCAACTTTTTACATAGGAATCGACCATTTATTTATAATGTTTACCCATTTGCAACTGCTCCATTGTATGAGATAAGGAATAAGGAGATACATGTAGGTACATAACCATCAGGGATTCCTAACGTCTATGTGTATGCGGGCCACATGCTACATTGGCAGGTACTTCGCGGGTCACATACACAGGAGAGCAGGCCCGTATCCAGGATTTTCTCGAGGGGATGGAGGTGGATGCTTTATTTTCGGAGTCCACCAGTCTATGTGTATGCGGGCCACATGCTACATTGGCAGGTATTTCGCGGGCCACATACACAGGGGAGCAGGCCCGTATCCAGGATTTTCTGGAGGGGATGGGGGTGGATGCTTTATTTTCGGAGTCCACCCCATAGTAAAAGAGCAAAAATCAAGCAAGAGGGATCCACCCTAAAAGCTTTGCGGGTCACAAAAATGGTCTGGGGGCCATATGTGGCCCGCGGGCCGCTAGTTGGAAACCTCTGACCTAGATACTATGTAGTTTAGAGTGAAAAAGGCAACGGCTGATACCTATGTACGTATGATTCTCTATACAAATTATACAATCTCCTTTTTTTTTCACATGTGAGATGCAATTTTGAATTTGCTAAGATCATAATCAGACTGTCTCGGCACTTCGTTGGGATTTCAACTA
>NW_007377565.1:22907-46419 GCF_000475195.1 Diaphorina citri | reverse complement strand
AAAAAAGGAATTCTAATTGTGTTAAGCATATTTAAATGCTTGTCACAAACATCGTTCCCTGATTATTTCACCTAGATAAATTTCATGACATGACTTGGACTTGAACCACCAACCTCCAGATCCAAAGTCCAACGCGTTAACAACTGCACCACTGAGGTTGGTTTTTGGAGGAGAACATTAATTTTATTATCACCTAGGTTAACCTTTTTGACATTATTCTGATAAGCTGATAAGACCCGATTTGGTAGAAAATTTAGTAATGTATCTACAAATCTGCATATACATAGGTGATATTTAACAATAAAAATATAAATAGGTATATTGACATAATGACTAGGTTGAGCTGTTTAAGGTGTTTTTTCCTTCTTTAAGGTATTACCTACCTATTATTCTAAACTTACCTCAGCTTAACACTTTCCTTATTCGGTAAATTCCGATAAAATTCCGCGCAACAGAAAGAGAAGAGAGAAAAACGACAATCTTTCAAGCCGATTATATAACTGTATACGTAATCAGTATACCTACGATCTAAACCTAATGATAATCCTACTTAAGTAGAGATAGATTGGTAACTTGAAACCCCAGTGAGTGGTTCATTCACTAGGGAGTAGGGGTGATTTCAGGTTCTTTACTTTACGTGCGTGTCCACAACGGGGACCCTAAACCATTGATCCTAGTCTAGACCCTAGAGTCCCTAGACTATTGACCCGCGACCCTAGTCTAGACCCTGGACCATCGACCCTCGCATCAGAGTGTCCACAACGAAGCCTGATTCCGATAAAATTCCGCGCAACAGAAAGAGAAGAGAGAAAAACGACAATCTTCCGAGCCGATTACATAACTGTATACGTAATCAGTACCTACGATCTAAAGCTAATGATGATCTCTACCTAAGTGGAGATAGATTGTTAACTTGAAACCCTACAGTGAGTGGTTCATTCACTAGGGATTAGGGGTGATTTCAGGTTCTTTACTTTACGTGCGTGTCCACAACGGGGACCCTAAACTATTGATCCTAGTCTAGACCCTGGACCATCGACCCTCGCATCAGAGTGTCCACAACGAAGCCTGGAACCTCCTGCTTATTTAGATACACTTGAAAATATCGAGGTAAGAATGTTATCAGACACTATTAGAAAAAAGTAAAAATACTCAGCTAAATTTCTTCATTTTCAGCGAGGTTCAGGACTAGACTAGGGTCAAGGGTAGGCTAGCAGCGGTGCGCAACCTTTCGAGAGAACCGACCTCCTAAATAGGTCATTTCACTCACGGCTCCCTTGAAAAAGACTCACGGCTTCGTTCTCGGAACGGCTGACTTTCTCCTATCCTGCCCTCCTTATCTTCTATTTCTTTTCTCAATGAGTTATTTTCATTTTTTATTTCTGGGGGTAATTCATTGAACAGCTTTTTTCCAATGTATGCAAAATGTCTCTTGTAATGGGACTTATTCACTCGCTCAGTTCTGATCTGTCCCGTCTGTCTAGTAATGGTATGAGTTGGAGTCCAGTCAGCTGAATGTTTGAGTGCATATAAAGATGATTTGTAGATGTAAATGTCTGTCAAGTTGGGTACATCTAAAATACTGTACAAGTCCTCTGTGTGAAAAAGTCGTGGTTTCTTAAGTATAATTCGTAGAAGTATGTTTTGTATCCGTTTAAGTTTTGTGATGACGTTTTAGTATGCGCCACCCAATGTGATACAATATTGTGCTAAAGCAAAATAAATTACTCTAAGTAAACGTCTACAAGTTAGTTAGTCTTTGGTATTGGGACTATTGGGTTCTCAGCCTTGGATCTAGGGATTCTAGGGTCTTCGGTCTTCGATCTTCGTACTCAATACGAGGTCCTTGGTCAAGAGATCACCAAACACAGTCACTTCTCAACTTCTATTTCGGGACGATAAGGCCTCCGCCGATACAGTTCTCTCCATCAAACTTTTTCAAAAATAAATGATTGTAATAGAAAGTAAAACAATACTTTCATTACTAGTATAGCTCCGCTATACTGTAGTAGTAGAAAGTAAAAATAAAGTGCAGACCCCCCCTGTATACGTTTGTAAAGTATATTGGACTAAGTAATTTTATATTTAGCAAGACGTAGTTAAGAGAAGATGTCAATCATGAAATAAATTTGTTTATAGTGAAGCTGAAGAGCTTCTTCAAAACTTTAAGTTCGTTCTCGGAACGGCAAGCTTTCTCCTATCCTCTCTCTCTCTCTTCGTTTTCGGGGCGATAAGACCTTAGCAGTTTCTTCTGTCAAACTTCTATGAAAAAAAGTCCTCTTCTTCTTCTTCGCCTTTTCCTGTGTTCAGAGTTTATAGTGAAGCTGAAGAGCTTCTTCAAAACTTTAAGTTCGTTCTCGGAACGGCAAGCTTTCTCCTATCCTATCCTCTCTCTCTCTCTTCGTTTTCGGGGCGATAAGACCTTAGCAGTTTCTTCTATCAAACTTCTATGAAAAAAAAGTCCTCTTCTTCTTCTTTGCCTTTTCCTGTGTTCAGACGGGGTCGGGGTTCTTCGTCAGCCTCTCAATCAGCCCTAGCAGTTTCCTCTATCAAACCTCTTGAAAAAAAAAAAAAATACTCATGGGCTCGTTTGACCCTAAAATTCAGGCAATTTGTATTTTTAACCTTTTCCAGGGCTATTTAAAACTCAATGATTGCTTTTGTCAATTTCTTGACCCCGCCGGGAATCGAACCCGGGTCTCCCGCGTGCAAGGCGAGTGCAGTGACCACTACGCCATGGGAGCTGACGAAAAGTTTTGACGGACTCACTTACCTAGCACCATGGACACATAAATGAGACACGTATCATGCAAGTACTGAGGGAATCCAATCCTCATCACACTGTAGATAACGGGACCTATGTTGGCTAGTTGTATGAGAATGACTAGATAAGAAGGTAATGTCCAGCCTTCTGGTTGACTGAGAACCAGCAGGGGTAGCTGGGTGAACATTCCGTTGATCAGAACCCATGTTCCTGGAAAACCACACGAGAAAACGGGAAATGAGTTTTCTTGGTATGTAGGTATTCATTATTTCCATCAAAATTTTGTACAATTCCATAGCAGGGGTAGCTGGGTGAACATTCCGTTGATCAGAACCCATGTTCCTGGAAAACCACACGAGAAAACGGGAAATGAGTTTTCTTGGTACGTATTCATTATTTCCGTCAAAATTTTGTACAATTCCATAATCAAAGCACATTGGGTAGCTGGGTGAACATTCCGTTGATCAGAACCCATGTTCCTGGAAAACCACACGAGAAAACGGGAAATGAGTTTTCTTGGTATGTATTCATTATTTCCGTCAAAATTTTGTACAATTCCATAATCAAAGCACATTCTAGCCAGCCTGGTTAACTTAGTTGGTAGTGCGTCTGCCTCGTAAGCGGTAGGCCGCGGGTTCGATTCCCGGGGGCGGATTTTATCCTGATGGGATAATGTTTGTTCTCGGAACGGCTGGCTTTCTCCTATCCTGTCTTCCTTCTCTCTTTGCCAGCCTAGTTAGCTTAGTTGGTAGTGCGTCTGCCTTGTAAGCGCTAGGCCGCGGGTTCGATTCCCGCCCGGGGCGGGGATAATGTTCGTTCTCGGAACGGCTGGCTTTCCTCCTATCCTGTCTTCCTTCTCTCTTCGATTTCGGGACGATAAGACTTCTCGGAACGGCTGGCTTTCTCCTATCCTGTCTTCCTTCTCTCTTCGATTTCGGGACGATAAGACCATAGCAGTTACAAACTTCTTAAAAAAAAGCACATTCTCGAGGCTACTTAGCTTGGGGGTATGTTCGTTCTCGGAACGGCTGGCTTTCTCCTATCCTGTCTTCCTTCTCTCTTCGATTTCGGGACGATAAGACCATATAGCAGTTACAAACCTCTTTAAAAAAAAGCACATTCTCGAGGCTACTTAGCTTGGGGGCTAAAGTGTCTGCCTTGAAAGCGCTGGGTCGCGGGTCCGATTCCCGCCCGGGCTACCTTTATTCTAAACAGATAAGGTTCGTTCTTGGAGCGGCTGGATTTCTTCTATTATGTCCTTCTCTCTATGAGTTTGTGGGACGATAAGACATTCAGCAAATCCTACAATGCTGCAGTGAGCACCAAAGTTGTGATATAGTAACACAAAGAAAAGACATTTATTTATTTATTTATTCGCTGGGTCGCGGGTCCGATTCCCGCCCGGGCTACCTTTATTCTAAACAGATAAGGTTCGTTCTTGGAGCGGCTGGATTTCTTCTATTCTGTCCTTCTCTCTATGAGTTTGGGACGATAAGACATTCAGCAGTTACAGTGCCCTCTATCAAACTTCCTTTTTTTCTTTTATCCAGTGTCTTGTAACTTACCTATTCCAAAGAACAAGGCACAGATGTCCGCTTTATACACTCGTCTATCTTTCTGTACGGGGGTTGTTGGATCCATTATCAGCGGAGTAGTCTCATTCACTAAACTCGACTCTAGCCTGGAATACATTTTTTATACACTCGTCTATCTTTCTGTACGGGGGTTGTTGGATCCATTATCAGCGGAGTAGTCTCATTCACTAAACTCGACTCTAGCCTGTGGAATACATTTAACATTTACATTTCAAAATAATGATAAATGAATAGCTCACCTCTAAGCGGGATTTAGGTAGATAACGTCTATCTTTCTGTACGGGGGTTGTTGGATCCATTATCAGCGGAGTAGTCTCATTCACTAAACTCGACTCTAGCCTGGAATACATTTAACATTTACATTTCAAAATAATGATTTATAAATGAATAGCTCACCTCTAAGCGGGATTTAGGTAGATAAAAAAAAAATCACAAACCACAGTACCTATAAACACAGATAGGTACGTAGGTAAACGTAGATATTAGTTTGTGTAAAAACCTACATACTTATTACGAGTACTTTGAAGTGTTTACACCTTTACAATGTGAACGTCCGTTGTAAACTAATGTCTAGACTAGACGAGACAAGATAAATAGACATGAGTTTTTAGGCGACAAAATGATAATTATCGTAGATATTAGTTTGTGTAAAAACCTACATACTTATTACGAGTACTTTGAAGTGTTCACACCTTTACAATGTGAACGTCCGTTGTAAGCTAATGTCTAGACGAGACTAGATATCTAGATAAATAGACATGAGTTTTTAGGCGACAAAATGATAATTACCACGAATAATTAAATAATTATAACCTAGGTTTCTATAGATCAGTTGCGCTTACTTGGGCGATATTGCAAAGTCATAGAGCAGGAAAAATGAGGACCAACGGAATTTTTCTTTTCCTTCTACGACTTCTAGAGCCCGAGATAAATCGATTTAAAAAATACCGGTAAATCGTGAACTTTGACGTCACGGCATACGCTCCCGTAGGTGATGACGTCACATCAAATATCCCGAGCAAAGCTTGCACCTAATAGAAAAAAAAATTGTAGGTAATGTGTGCTGAAATCATCAAACACAAAAGTCATAATTACATGCCTAGACTGGAAATACTCGAATTGATTCAGCCCCCTTTTACTTATCTTATAGGTAACTTATCAGTTATCAGACAAGTAAAATACCTACATTCCTCCCTTTAGGATAAGGATTTTTTCTTGTGGCAATCACTGCTTATCACTGCTATAAGTAATATTGTGCTGTGTCTAAGCACACCCACCCCTCACTATATGTCCCTTATCAGATGGACAAGAAGAGGTCTGATCAGACTGAACTCCGATCACACAATCTCTTTATGTGCTAGTTTATAAACAAATTATTAAAAAGTGAAACTTGCTGATTGGTTATTAGGTGAATGTGATAAAATTAGCAGTCAACCAATCAGATCAGAGAATGGAAATAAATAGGTAATGTTCATATTTCCTTCTTATGGGTCACAACTCACAATAGAGATGTAAAAAATTACAACCCCTTTGTTCAATGCTAAAAAAAAAAGAAAAAAAAAAAAATGCCCCTACCATGTACAATGTGAATTCCATGCAGTACACACTGACAAACAGTAGGTACCTACCTTCCTGCCAACAATTTTTTGTACAAGAAGTGATTATTTTGAGGTTTTGGGAAATTGGCCCCAGGTCCTAATCCTAACATATGGATCAACAGTTTGCAAGGTGAAGTTAATAGAAAAGTCAGATGCTTATGCATGTTAGTGGAAAAGTCTTACTCATGCACATGCATATGATTTTTGGCTTGGAAGCCCCATTTTCTTATTTATTAATTGACATAAAAAGAGATGTGAGGTCAAAATTAAATAGCCTCTTTTTTCTGCAGAAATTTTGATCAAAATGTATACCAGTGAAAGTACCAAACATATAAATAACTAGGGATAGGTATTTTATTATTATTATTATTTTTTTTTTTGTGATAGTTGCATCATATGTTTCACAAAGGTCAATTCCTGAAAACTGTAAAAAAAAAAAAAAAAAATCAGTAGGTAGCTACCTACCTATAGGTACCTACCTTCCTGCCAACAATTTTTTGTACAAGAAGTGATTTCTTTGAGGTTTTGGGAAATTGGCCTCAGGTCCTAACATATGGATCAACAGTTTGCAAGGTAAAGTTAATAGAAAAGTCAGATGCTTATGCATGTTAATGGAAAAGTCTTACTCATGCACATGCATATGATTTTTGGCTTGGAAGCCCCATTTTCTTATTTATTAATTGACATAAAAAGAGATGTGAGGTCAAAATTAAATAGCCTCTTTTTTCTGCAGAAATTTTGATCAAAATGTATACCAGTGAAAGTACCAAACATATAAATAACTAGGGATAGGTATTTTATTATTATTATTATTTTTTTTTTTTGTGATAGTTGCATCATATGTTTCACAAAGGTCAATTCCTGAAAACTGTGGTGTCCAATATGATTTTTGGCTTGGAAGCCCCATTTTCTTATTTATTAATTGACATAAAAAGAGATGTGAGGTCAAAATTAAATAGCCTCTTTTTATCTACAGAAACTTTCAAAACATCTGATGTGGTGTCCTAATTTAAAAATTAAAAATGAAATGTTTCATTGCGATTCCCCCATGCTTTATTACTTAAGTTAAGTAGAGTTGTATAGGTAACTAAAACTAAAACATCAATAATTTTCAGTCATGAACCTAAGATTGTCACCCATTTAACTTACCATAACCAATTAATAATGCAAAAGGAGTAAAGATATCAAGAGAATTTTACAACCGCGCAATGAAGCAGAACACACATTCAAAAAATCACATTTGGATATTGACCCAAACTAGAATCCAATGAATTTTTTGTAGGAAGTACTCACATTTCTGAACTTTAGATTATCTGTCCGTACAATTACAGAGGTCAATTTGCTAAGGTTGAATATTTACGATACCTTTGATCCAATTCCCCCATGCTTTATTACTTAAGTTAAGTAGAGTTGTATAGGTAACTAAAACTAAAACATCAATAATTTTCAGTCATGAACCTAGATTGTCACCCATTTAACTTACTTACCATAACCAATTAATAATGCAAAAGGAGTAAAGATATCAAGAGAATTTTACAACTGCACAACAAAGCAGAGCACACATTCAAAAAATCAGTTGGATATTGACCCAAACTAAAATCCAATGAATTTTTTGTAGGAAGTACTCACATTTTTGAACTTTAGATTATCTGTCCGTACAATTACAGAGGTCAATTTGCTAAGGTTGAATATTTATGATACCTTTGATCATATATAGAGGATACATTTGTTTGTCAAAATCATATGAGAATTAATTTATTGACACTTTCAAAAACAATTAGTTTTGAATAACCTAGGGAGTGATTAATGATAAACTGTACGGTAGATAAGATAATATGAACAAATTAGAATAAAGATAAAGGGACACTGAACACTGAACACTGCTCTTGCCCTCAGGCAGTTGATTGTTACTTGTTATTCAAAAACAATTAGTTTTGAATAACCTAGGGAGTGATTAATGATAAACTGTACGGTAGATAAGATAATATGAACAAATTAGAATAAAAAGATAAAGGGACACTGAACACTGCTCTCAGCCTCTCAGGCAGTTGATTGTTACATAACCACGGCATTATCGGCAATATCGGCATTAAAAAAAAATTAATTATTCGAATTTTAGCGGGTCTTTCTTATCTCAAGGTAGTTTTTGAAACTTCCGTCTTCTGCAAAAGCGCTAGGAGTCGTAGGCGTATTTTTATTAAATGAGAGTTGAGGCAATGTGCGACTTTTAAAATAAATTAATTACATATTATGTACCTATGTATTTTCTTTTTCAGTATTGTATTTTATTATGTACCTATGTATTTTCTATTGCAGATCAGTCAAAAAGAAAATCAGCTGGTGATTATTCGTGGCTGAAGAAATACTCAAAGAAAACTGATTTGACCGTAGAAAATCAAGGAGTTGTCATGGATGCAAGGGTAAGTAAGATTGATTAAACAAAATGAGATCTAACTTTTAGTTTTAACCGAAGAATTTTCATTCCACTCTTTCTGGTTGTTTGTTTTACCATAACTCTCACACAGTTTGTTAACTTGAAACTGATTTTGCATTACTGCAAAGTGCAGATTTTGAAAATTTGGACCGATTGCAATACTTTCTCATTACCTTGTATAGGTTCCCTATACGTAAGGGTAATAGAAAGTAAAAAAAAGTAAAAATACCAGTAACTTCACATTCCATTTTTAGGTAGTTTTTGTTAAAATTTTAATTTGACGGAACAAACTACGAAAAGAATGGAATCAAATTACCAAAAGCTTCATCAGGGAACCGACTGACCGAGATCTTGGGTGAGGAAAATTGGTTTCAATAAAAAACGCTCTCTTTAAATCAGCTGATTAAAAATTGTTTTGTTTACTTTTTCTCAAATTTCGCTGTTCTCTGTGCTCTCTGCTGATTACAGCGAAAAGTGAAGAAAATTGGAAAAATTACCATTAAATTTATGAAATAATTAGTTAATCCAGTTAACAGTACATTTATTCTCTGTATTTATCATTGGAAACACTTTGAGAACCAAACCCTGAGAACTCACTTCTTCAAAGGGCATCATGTTCCTATAAAAACTTAATTTGTTTTGTTTACTTTTTCTCAAATTTCGCTGTCTGTGCTCTTGTGCTGATTACAGCGAAAAGTGAAGAAAATTACCATTAAATTCATGAAATAATTAAGTTAAGCAAGTTAACAGTACATTTATTCTCTGTATTTATCATTGGAAACACTTTGAGAACCAAACCCTGAGAACTCACTTCCTCAAAGGGCATCATGTTCCTATAAAAACTCGACAACAATGAATTCCATTCAAAAGCTGTTATCTTCCGATGAGTCCATCATTTCTGTATCCTTTATTACCAGGTTTTGGTATTTAGATTTGTCTAAAGGACAAGACGGGCAGTCTGTGCATATCAATTGCCTAACAGTTTGGTCATTTCAAAATCCACTCGGATACAGCGTGAAGTGCAGCTGTTCTTTTGCACACAGTCAAACAGCTGCTTTAGGTTCTCCAGTCTGTATAGCTATGAATGTGATCTTATGTGTCATCCCTATTACTAATGTTCATTGATAAACACTATGCAGGGAAAAAACCCAATGGAGCAGTTGCAAATGGGTAAAAATTATAAATAAATGGTCGACTCCTTTGTAAAAAGTTGGGAAAAATCCAAATCTGAGGTCAAAACCATAAAAAAAATAAATGTAAAAGGTCTAAAATTCAATTTTCATTTTCTGTTCCAATGAAAGAGTTCAAAGATGTGTGACATCAGACTTTACGCAGTTGTTTTTTTGTCTGCTAGGTAGTACCAAGCACGCTTTCGAGCAGTTGCAAATGGGTAAAAATTATAAATAAATGGTCGATTCCTATGTAAAAAGTTGGGAAAAATCCAAATCTGAGGTCAAAACTATATAAAAAAAAAATAAATGTAAAAGGTCTAAAATTCAATTTTTATTTTCTGTTCCAATGAAAGAGTTCAAAGATGTGTGACATCAGACTTTACGCAGTTGTTTTTTTGTCTGCTAGGTAGTGCCAAGCACGCTTTTGGAGGAGCAGAAAGAAATGTGCAGAAACGTATGTGCACAAACACATTATTGTGTTGCCTGCAAAGGAGCTTTGCTGGGGACATTTGATGTGACATCATCACCTATGGGAGCGTATGCCATGACATCAAAGTTCACAATTTACCGGTATTTTTTTAATCGATTCATCTTGGGATCTAAAAGTCGTAGAAGAAAAAGAAAAATTCCGTTGGTCCTCATTTTTAGCTCTTTGACTTTGAAACATCACCCAAGTAAATGCAACTGATCTATTACCCATAATAATACTACTTGGTGATTCAGAATTTATGACAAAAAAAAAAGCTCATTTTTGTGTTCAATGTAACCCTATATTAACACTGGTCACCGTTCATATGTAAAAGCTCCTTTTTGTGTTTAACCTAACCCTTTAATAACACTGGTCATGGCTTATTTGAAAGTTGTGGCTCCTAAAATAGTACATAATATCCCAATAGTAAATAATAATGACTTGTTAGGGTGGGGCAGAGCGGAGCACTACTGTGCTTGTTAATAATTAAAATATGAACTCCCCATCTGTGAATTCTAGGGTCTTCGGTCTTTGATCTTCGTACTCAATACGAGGTCCTTGGTCAAGAGATCACCAAACACAGTCACTTCTCAATAGTTTATATTGGACTAAGTAATTTTAACTGATGGTGTCTATTTGGCCTCATGATGAAGAAGCAGTTTTTTTTTCGCCTTAAGGAATTCGTGGGAATTTTTCTTCGAAAACAGCTGGTAATAGGTAATAGCCATTTAGCACAAGCAGCTGGATGTACATAAGTAGACGTCCACAATGGAGTCCCGACCTTCAACCCTAGCCTAGCCCCGAAAAAAAGGTATCTTCTAATGAAGAACTAAGCTCACAAAGTCACGTGTGTGTGCCCAGACCGTCTGACATACCGCGGTCTTTCAGACAGAAAGTGTTCAGACCTAGGAAATATAGTTTTTTCCCCCGCACAACTACTTAAAAGTAAAACAATACTTTCATTACTAGTATAGCTCCGCTATACTGTAGTAGTAGAAAGTAAAAATAAAGTGCAGACCCCCCCTGTATATGCTGACTTGCTAACTCTACTCAAGTCCGCTCTCTGTGTAAATTGGTCAGCAAAAACTATTTCGACCCTACTGCCTACAAAGTACAAACATTCATACTTTGTTATGAAATTAGCAAACTTGACTGATGGTGTCTATTTGGCCTCATGATGAAGAAGCAGTTTTTTTTTCGCCTTAAGGAATTCGTGGGAATTTTTCTTCGAAAACAGCTAGTAATAGCCATTTAGCACAAGCAACTGGATGTACATAACAACTTAAGCTTGTTGATTCCCCGCACAACTACTTAGCTTGTTGCAAAAAGTTATAGTTATACTAACACATAAAACACAGACGTGCCTATACAAAGCATGCATTAATAGAAATTCATCTGATGCACAAATTACCCATCAATATTATCTCTCGAAGTTGAAATTGAATTGAATACAAGAATCTCCAGATATTGGTGGAATTTGCCGATTTCTCAATCAACTAACCATTACAATGCCAATTAAAATAGACACCTCATATCTCTAGCCAAGGTCTAGTAGCAAATACCTGCAATGTACCTTATTGAACAAATCATGCCATTCCGTGAAAAATTTCACTTGTGTAAATCTCACGTCTAACACCAGAACCCGTAAATATTCAAAACGCGAGTACCTACACTATTGTTTTTTTTTCCAGATTATTTTTATATTATTTAAAATTAGCGGAAATTCGAAGCTAAAAACGTAAGTAAGCTCTTATTCACGCCGATTTTATATAAAAAAAAAAAAATGTAAAAGGTCTAAAATTCAATTTTTATTTTCTGTTCCAATGAAAGAGTTCAAAGATGTGTGACAACAGACTTTACACAGTTGTTTTTTTGTCTGCTAGGTAGTGCCAAGCACGCTTTCAGAGGAGTAGAAAGAAATGTGCAGAAACGTATGTGCACAAACACATTATTGTGTTGCCTGCTAAGGAGCTTTGCTGGGGACATTTGATGTGACATCATCACCTATGGGAGTGTATGCCATGACATCAAAGTTCACAATTTACCAGTATTTTTTTAATCAATTCATCTTGGGATCTAAAAGTCAAAAAAAAAAGGAAAAAAAAAAAAAAAAAAAAAAAAAAAAAAAAAAACACGAAATTTTTCCTTCCCTTCTGAACTTTGAACCCAACATTTCTGATTCGGTTGTAGAGTGTGCACCGAAGTAGACATACATGCTAGAGGCTATTCCGTGAAAAACTTTGTACTTTCGATTTAGCACTTCAAAATGACTAGGTACATAGTTAACACTGTTAATAGGTATGACGTAGGTTCATACATAGGTGTGTAGATAAAATTCCAGAGGAACACATTGCATGATTGTGTCTATTAGTTATCCGACTCGAGACTCAGGTGAAAAAGTAAAAATTCGATATTACTTCCAGTCCAAGAACGACCTTGTTTCTTGCACCTTCAAAAACGACCTTGTTGCTTGCACCCTAGAATTTGCGGAATTGCAATCTTTGTAGGTAGGTGCGGCGCGAACGACATGCATAAAACATAGTTAAAGCACCTAATGGAAAAAAAATCGAAAAATTCTGTTGGTCCTCATTTTTTCCTGCTCTTTGACTTTGAAACATCACCCAAGTAAATGCAACTGATCTATTACCCATAATAAAACCTGGTGATTCAGAATTTATGACAAAGAAAAAGAAAGCTCATTTTTGTGTTCAATGTAACCCTATATTAACACTGGTCACTGTTCATATGTAAAAACTCCTTTTTGTGTTTAACCTAACCCTATAATAACACTGGTTATGGTTTATTTGAAAGTTGTGGCTCCTAAAATAGTACATAATATCCTAATAGTAAATAATAATGACTTGTTGGGGTGGGTGCCGGCAGAGCGGAGCACTACTGTGCTTGTTAATAATTAAAATATGAACTCCCCATCTGTGGCACAAGATCCCAATTTCACGGATGGGTATACCATTTGTTGACTATTTATTTGATTGAGAGAATTGTTCTGAAAAACCAATACCTAAATGGAATCATAAATAAATAAAATACTGTGTTTATTATTCTAGCATAAATTGGTGGTAAAATCCTCATATTGCATGATATACCACACCAAGGAGATTAGTATGAGAATTTTGCCTTTGAAATGTTGACCGAAATGTGCAGAAACGTATGTGCACAAACACATTATTGTGTTGCCTGCAAAGGAGCTTTGCTGGGGACATTTGATGTGACATCATCACATATGGGAGCGTATGCCGTGACATCAAAGTTCACAATTTACCAGTATTTTTTTAATCGATTCATCTTGGGATCTAAAAGTTGTAGAAGAAAAAGAAAAATTCTGTTGGTCCTCATTTTTTCCTGCTCTTTGACTTTGAAACATCACCCAAGTAAATGCAACTGATCTATTACCCATAATAATACCTGGTGATTCAGAATTTATGACAAAGAAAAAAAAAGCTCATTTTTGTGTTCAATGTAACCCTATATTAACACTGATCACCGTTCATATGTAAAAGCTCCTTTTTGCGTTTAACCTAACCCTTTAATAACACTGGTCATGGCTTATTTGAAAGTTGTGGCTCCTAAAATAGTACATAATATCCTAATAGTAAATAATAATGACTTGTTGGGGTGGGGCAGAGCAGAGCACTACTGTGCTTGTTAATAATTAAAATATGAACTCCCCATCTGTGGAGGCAACCAGCAACAAGCAATCCGCCGCAGGTCGCTGTTGCCTGTTGCTAGGTTAGGTTGCCCCAGTGTAAAGGTACCTTTACTATTTACTTAATCAAGTACTTATTCAAGTCTATTCTTACTATTTAATCAAGTACTTATTCAAGTCTATTCTTACTATTTAATCAAGTACTTATTCAAGTCTATTCTTACTATTTGTTTATTTGATTGAGAGAATTGTTCTGAAAAACCAATACCTAAATGGAATCATAAATAAATAAAATACTGTGTTTATTATTCTAGCATATTGCATGAAACCAATACCTAAATGGAATCATAAATAAATAAAATACTGTGTTTATTATTCTAGCATAAATTGGTGGTAAAATCCTCATATTGCATGATATACCACACCAAGGAGATTAGTATGAGAATTTTGCCTTTGAAATGTTGACCTGCTGTAGGTACATCCAGATGGATACTTGAATATTATTCACCCCCATACACAACAGATTTATTTTAAGTGCAAAATATTCCTGCCTCTTGTAGACTATGTTGTGATTGAGTGAGCCTTGTTTTATATCTTTTTCAAACTTCATACCTATTTCTTTGTATATTCCTGCCTCTTGTAGACTATGTTGTGATTGAGTGAGCCTTGTTTTATATCTTTTTCAAACTTCATACCTATTTCTTTGTTTTTTCCTGAACAATTTGATTTCTGCAGAGTCATGAGGTCAGTCTGGTCCAAGGATGGATGCGAAGTAGCAAGCATTTAATTATACTCGAGAAGAGTAGGGATTTGAAAGCCTTACTAGTTGCCTCTGAGGGTGTAGATTATGCTCTGCCCATTGACTCAGACTTCAAATTTGATATTGGTAATTGTCTTTAAGTTTCTCAGTATGATTTTGAGTAATTATTAGGTTCCCACAAATGGTTTATCTTCACAGCTACCTACCTATTAAAACATAATAAAAGATTCTGCAGACTTCAAATTTGATATTGGTAATTGTCTTTAAGTTTCTCAGTATGATTTTGAGTAATTATTAGGTTCCCACAAATGGTTTATCTTGACAGTTACCTACCTATCAAAACATAATAAAAGATTCTGTATTTAATTTATTTCCCACTTGGTAGTTGAAGGAATGAAACATACATAACTATAACTACCTTTGTAAATTTTACTTTGCACATAATATACCATTGAAAGATTCTGTATTTAATTTATTTCCCACATGGCAGTTGAAGGAATGAACCATACATAACTATAACTACCTTTGTAAATTTTACTTTGTACATAATATACCATTGTCAATACTTTTCCTTGATACTAAATATTTTATTCATTGTCATTCCAGATTGTGAAAGCAAGTCTAAAAATGCAGGTGATGTATTTATCAGTATTACCTATCAGAAGAACAAGCTGCTGTTTGAAATGCTTCCTGTGTCCAAAACCAATGCATTTATAAATGAACTACTGAAAGCTATGGAACGTAAGTATACACAAATACACTTGTAGTTTTTTATCCTGAGCTTAACTACAGAGAAAATCGTTACCCTCCTGTATCCTACTCCTCTATTTTCTCCTATAAAATGCCTCAAGCTTCTTCATCCTTTTTCTCTTGAGTTTCCTCAACTTTTGGCTGGGCTTAGTAGGTATTAAATTATTAAACACAAGAATAAAAAATATATTACAAGTCAAAGAAACGAGTGATGATAAATATGATGATTGAGTAAATGAAAGACTTGTAATTCTGTGATACCCACAATGTTGTGAAAAAGCTCTCTGCTATACCACAAAGATTCATGATTTGATTTTGATATTAAAAAAAATATATATATTATTGTCATAATTACATATTATGTACCTATGTATTTTCGAACGTAAGTATACACAAATACACTTGTATTTTTTTTATCCTGAGCTTAACTACAGAGAAAATCGTTACCCTCCTGTATCCTACCCCTCTATTCTCTCCTATCCAATGCCTCAAGCTTCTTCATCTTTTTTCTCTTAAGTCTCCTCAACTTTTGGCTGGACTTAGTAGGTATTCAATTATTAAACACAAGAATAAAAAATATATTACAAGTCAAAGAAACAAGTGATGATAAATATGATGATTGAGTAAATGAAAGACTTGTAATTCTGTGATACCCACAAAGTTGTGAAAAAGCTCTCTGCTATACCACAAAGATTTATGATTTGATTTTGATATTTAAAAAAATATATTATTGTCATAATTACATATTATGTACCTATGTATTTTCTTTTTCAGTATTGTATTTTATTATGTACCTATGTATTTTCTATTGCAGATCAGTCAAAAAGAAAATCAGCTGGTGATTATTCGTGGCTGAAGAAATACTCAAAGAAAACTGATTTGACTGTAGAAAATCAAGGAGTTGTCATGGATGCAAGGGTAAGTAAGATTGATTAAACAAAATGAGATCTAAGTTTTAGTTTTAACCGAAGAATTTTCATTCCACTCTTTCTGGTTGTTTGTTTAACCATAACTCTCACACAGTTTGTTAACTTGAAACTAATTTTGCATTACTGCAAAGTGTATTTGATCTAAGTTTTAGTTTTAACCGAAGAATTTTCATTCCACTCTTTCTGGTTGTTTGTTTTACCATAACTCTCACACAGTTTGTTAACTGGAAACTATTTTTTTTTTTCTTTTAAAGCGCTTTAACTCTACGGGTAGTAGGTCGTTCACGCTGCCAGGAAACTAATTTTGCATTACTGCAAAGTACATTTATTTTTTACGATTTATGCCCATCTTGCTCCGAAAATTTCGGCCCCAGCAAGGATTTGAACCTAGCACTACCGTTTGAGAGTCAGTGGCTTAACTACTTGACCTCAGATTTAACACGCACACCTAGACCATAAAAGGAATATTCCTACCAAATTTCAGCTTTCTAGGTGTTGTGGTTCTCTTAAATCCGTCAGTACTGTATCGCAGGTGAATACTCTCAATAAGGTCCGGGGCACTAAGAGAGTTTAAACTCGGTTGAAGTTGAACTCTCGGATTGATAAATCTGATTGGCTAATTCTCTTGGGAAGTTTTTGAAATAAACCAATCGGATTGCTTAATCCGAGGGTTCAACTTAAACCGAGTTTAAACCCCCTTTGGGCAAGGCCTCAGTTGTAGTATTTTGATTGTACTGTGCCTAGACCTGCACTGTACCTAGTGAAAATCGGGCCGTGTTTGTCTGTACCTGCGCTGCGCTTGGAAAGTTTGTGATCCTAGGAATAGAAGTCCTCACCTTCTGTTGGACTTATGATAGTGTAATCAAGTACCAAATGAGTATTAGAGAACAAGATTATACTTATATTCAAGGTAAGTGTAATCAAGTACCAAATGAGTATTAGATAGCAAGATTATACTTATATTCAAGGTAAGTGTAATCAAGTACCAAATGACATGAGATTTGTTTTCTAAATAATATCTACTTTATAATAAATATGTAATGATGAAAAATGCCGTCAGCGGCGTCAGCTCCCATGGAGTAATGATCACTGCACTCGCCTTCACGCGGGAGACCCGGGTTCGATTCCCGGCGGGGTCAAGAAAATTGTATTATGCAAATGATTGATTCCGTGACTGGATGTTGCGGGGCCCACTCAGCCTCGTGAGGAAAATGCGTAGCTATGACATATAAATGCGCATAGCGACCGGTGCCAGCATGGTAGGTTCTCAGCCTCGTGAGGAAAATGAGTAGCTATGACATAGAAATAAATGCGCATAGCGACCGGTGCCAGCATGGTAGGTAAACATGTGATTTTAGGATTATTAGATATTGGGAAAATCCTACAATGCTGCAGTGAGTACCAAAGTTGTGACATAATAACACAAAGAAACTGCATTTACATTTACATTACAAATGAGTATTAGAAAGCAAGATTATGCACTTATATTCAAGGTATGTATGTGAACGAACAAAGCCATTTTCATTTATAGTCAATCCTTATAAAACTCCCAAATTGTCTCAAACGGTTTGTCTGATTTTTATGAAATTTAGTGAAAAAAAAGTCCATCACATGTGAGACACTTTCTCATTAGACTTTAGGCCACATTGGGGATGTTTCTTGTTCCCGTAGGAACACTTTCTGAGTAAGTTATACAGATCACTGAACAACTAGTGTTAAATTTCCGACGTTTTATTCCGCACTCTAATCTTAAACCCACACTGATATGCTTTCTATTTCTTTTTGAATCTAATGGTGTTTTATTTAATCAAGTACTTATTCAAGTCTATTCTTACTATTTAATCAAGTACTTATTCAAGTCTATTCTTACTATTTGATCAGGTATTCAAGTATTCATCGGCACATGGAACGTCAATGGTCAGTCGCCTAGTTGTGATCTGTCAGACTGGTTGACTACCACGGTAGACCCACCCCATATCTATGCCATTGGGTTTCAAGAGTTGGATCTCAGTAAGGAGGCATTCCTGTTCAATGAGACGCTGAAGGAGGATGAGTGGCTGAGGGCGGTTACCAAGAGTTTACACCCGGGGGCCGCCTATCAGAAGATATGTCTGGTGCGACTTGTAGGTAAGCTAAATAGATTCGTAGAAGCTTAACCCATCCTTTAGGGCTGTCTAGCCCCTACACCTAAGCCCCAGATTGGGCTTTTTGTGTATCGAGTTAAAAGCTGGGTAAGCTATACATATAAGTAGTGTTTTATTTAGGTCATCTGTTGGGCTGGGGGACTTCAAACAGGGAGTAGACCAGCTCAGTCTGTCTGGGGGACTTTTAACAAAGAGGACAGCCTGAAATTTCGCTTCTCAAGCCTGAAATTTCGCTTCTCAGCGAAATAGCAAAGGTTGAGTGCGAAGGGCATCCACTCGTAAACTCAGTCTGTCTGGGGGACTTTTAACAAAGAGGACAGCCTGAAATTTCGCTTGTTAGAGAAATAGCAAATTTTGAGTGCGAAGGGTATCCACTCGTATTTTTTTTTCGTAAATCAACCCCGTCTAAACACGGTATTGCTTGGTTGGTAGCGCGGCTGCCTTGTAAGCGCTAGGCCCCGGGTTTGATTCCCGCCCGGAGCGGATTTTATCCTGATGGGATAATGTTCGTTCTCGGAACGGCTGGTTTTCTTCTATCCTGTCTTCCTTCTCTCTTCAATCCTGATGGGATAATGTTCGTTCTCGGAACGGCTGGTTTTCTTCTATCCTGTCTTCCTTCTCTCTTCGATTTCGGGACGATAAGACCTTAGCAGTTACAGTTCCCTTTGTCAAATCCCCTAAAAAATAATAAAAAATTGATTTTCTCTCCACAGGCATGATGTTGATCGTGTTCGTAGAAGAGAATCTAGCCCAGCACGTGCACAACGTTGCATCTGATACAGTAGGTACCGGTATCATGGGGAAACTTGGCAACAAGGGCGGCGTTGCCATTCGTCTGGATCTGCATACCACCTCGCTATGTTTCGTCAACTCACACTTGGCATAGCCCAGCACGTGCACAACGTTGCATCTGATACAGTAGGTACCGGTATCATGGGGAAACTTGGCAACAAGGGCGGTGTTGCCATTCGACTGGATCTGCATACCACCTCGCTATGTTTCGTCAACTCACACTTGGCGGCTCACACTGAGGAGTTTGAGAGACGCAACCAGGACTTTCATGATATTGGTAAGCTTCGAGTATAAGAGCATTAGGGCTGGATTATTTGAAGTCGGGAGACAGTTCAGCCACTGGTCTTGTCCACTGTCGTAGGCAGCTCACACTGAGGAGTTTGAGAGACGCAACCAGGACTTTCATGATATTGGTAAGCTTCGAGTATAAGAGCATTAGGGCTGGATTACTTGAAGACGGGAGACAGTTCAGCCACTGGTCTTGTCTCGTGTAAATACCACTGTCGTACAGTAACATTCCAGTCCAGTTGGTGAAAGATACACTGCCTCCTGTAATCTATCCATTAAATCCGTTTGTAACTTATCGCAGGTGAATACTCTCAATAAGGTCCGGGGTACAAAGAGAGTTTAAACTCGGTTTACTTGTAATCTATCCATTAAATCCGTTTGTAACTTATCGCAGGTGAATACTCTCAATAAGGTCCGGGGTACAAAGAGAGTTTAAACTCGGTTGAAGTTGAACTCTCGGATTAATAAATCTGATTGGCTAATTCTCTTGGGAAGTTTTTGAAATAAACCAATCAGATTGCTTAATCCGAGGGTTCAACTTAAACGGAGTTTAAACCCCCTTTGGGCAAGGCGTCAGTTGTAGTATTTTGATTGTACTGTGCCTAGACCTGCACTGTACCTAGTGAAAATCGGGCCGTATGTAGTATTTTGATTGTACTGTGCCTAGACCTGCACTGTACCTAGTGAAAATCGGGCCGTATTTGTCTGTACCTGCGCTGCGCTTGGATAGTTTGTGATCCTAGGAATAGAATTCCTCACCTTCTGTTGGACTTATGATACCACTAGCTGAATTCCCGCTAGTTCATCCCGAGGCATGGCCAAACTTGTGGAAAAGGCATGGCCGAACTTGTAGTTATCAAACTAAAAACATAAACGAAACTCAAATATTAGGCGAGCGAGGAAAAGTTTTCTATCCCGCAGTCTCTGCACTCTGTGTATTTCTTATGGAGATTTTAGCGATCAAAAATCGATCATATCTCAGGATCGGTTTAGATTTTCGCAAAATCCTTCCTTATTGCACACCTAGACCATAAAAGGAATAATCCTACCAAATTTCAGCTTTCTAGGTGTTGTGGTTATAGAGATAGAGCGATCAGTGTGTGAACTATGAAATGTGAAATGTGAACTGTGAAATGTGAATGAGTGAATGGATCTCGTTCTTATAACTTACTAGTTCATCCCGAGGCATGGCCAACCTTGTGGAAAAGGCATGGCCGAACTTGTAGTCATCAAACTAAAAACATAAACGAAACTCAAATATTAGGCGAGAGAGGAAAAGTTTTCTCTCCCGCAGTCTCTGCACTCTGCGTATTTCTTATGGGGAGATTTTAGCGATCAAAAATTGATCATATCTCAGGATCGGTTTAGATTTTCGCAAAATCCTTTCTTATTGCACACCTAGACCATAAAAGGAATAATCCTACCAAATTTCAGCTTTCTAGGTGTTGTGGTTATCGAGATAGAGCGATCAGTGTGTGAACTATGAAATGTGAAATGTGAAATGTGAATGAGTGAATGGATCTCGTTCTTATAACTTACTAGTTCATCCCGAGGCATGGCCAACCTTGTGGAAAAGGCATGGCCGAACTTGTAGTCATCAATGGAACAACTGCTACATTAGACGCTTGTGGCCTGTGTCGTAGCATGCCCATCCCGTAGTATGCCTCTCATCAGAACTGTAACTTCTAAAGTTTTTTTTATTTTATTAGGGGGGGGGGAAAATTAATCATATCAGATATGTAAAGAGTGAGTTGAGTTATATATAAAAAAAGAACTATTTTTAGGGAACTACCTAGTTATTGAGTCACAGCTCACAGAGTCATTTTTTTATATCACTCACTCCCTCTTAATAAGTCTCTACTTTGGGGTTCGATTTCAGTTACTTCTGGATAGTAACGACATGTCAGTTCCGAGGCATAGCATAGCACGTGGATAACTGATATGGTCTTATCGTCCCGAAATCGAAGAGAGAAGGAAGACAGGATAGGAGAAAGCCAGCCGTTCCGAGAACATTATAACATGAGTGCCAAAATTGAAAAAAAAAATGAGGGCACGGTTAGCCCAGTGGTAACGCGCTTGCTTGCCATGCAGAAGGTCCCGGGTTCGAATCCCACCATCGGCAAAAATTTGCACTCGTTTTTCGATGGCAAATATTTCAACGGGTTACTTTCTGGTGTTCTCTTGTTGATCCTGCACCTAAATGGGAAGTATTGTGTCTCTTCTGATGCCATCACACATCTGATAAGTACGGGATAGACATGCTGCGACACAGCCCACATGTGTCTGCCACGAAACAAAAACGGCGGTGAAACATTCACTTTTTTTAAGACCATTTTTTAAAATGAGGTTTGATCGATGGAACTGTAACAGCTGAGGTCTTATCGTTCCGAATTCAAAAAGAGAAGGAAGACAGGATAGAGGAAAGCCAGCCGTTCCGAGAACGAATATTATTTTTTTGCGATTAAGTTCACCCCGGTCGCTTACACGGTAGACGCTCTACCAGCTAACTGGGCTGGCAGAATAAAGTTCACCTCGAGCGTGAATCGAACCCGCAACCTAGCGCTTACAAAGCTACCTTTTTCCTTCCCAGACGATCCTGTTGAAATGCTTCCTGTGTCCAAAACCAATGCATTTATAAATGAACTACTGAAAGCTATGGAACGTAAGTATACACAAATACACTTGTATTTTTTTTATCCTGAGCTTAACTACAGAGAAAATCGTTACCCTCCTGTATCCTACCCCTTTATTCTCTCCTATCCAATGCCTCAAGCTTCTTCATCCTTTTTCTCTTGAGTCTCCTCAACTTTTGGCGGGGCTTAGTAGGTATTAAATCATTAAACACAAGAATAAAAAAATATATTACAAGTCAAAAAAACAAGTGATGATAAATATGATGATTGAGTAAATGAAAGACTTGTAATTCTGTTATACCCACAAAGTTGTGAAAATTCTCTCTGCTATACCACAAAGATTTTTGCAAAATCCTTTCTTATTGCACACCTAGACCATAAAAGGAATATTCCTACCAAATTTCAGCTTTCTAGGTGTTGTGGTTCTCGAGTGTGTGAATGGATCTCGTTCTTATAATATAAGATTGCTTTGTTTCCTGTGTTCAGATTCCAGGATAGCATTTACCGGATTCCTACCACCCAAAAGTATTAAGGATCATGATCAGATATATTGGCTGGGAGATCTCAACTACAGGATTACCGACCTGGATTTAACCAAGGTGAAGAACCTTATAAATGCTGGCAAATATCAGGTAAGCAAACGAAGCAATCAATTTATTCTATTTTTGCCAAAATTGTAAAAAATTGACCTAAAATGCCAAAATTGAAAAAAATGAGGGCACGGTTAGCCCAGTAGTAACGCGCTTGCTTGCCATGCAGAAGGTCCCGGGCTCGAATCCCACCATCGGCAAAAATTTGCACTCGTTTTTCGATTGCAAATATTTCAACGGGTTACTTTCCGGTGTTCTCTTGTTGATCCTGCACCTAAATGGAAAGTATTGTGTCTCATCTGATGCCATCACACATCTGATGAGTACGGGATGGACATGCTGCGACACAGACCACATGCGTCTAATGTAGCTGTTGTTTTACTGCCACGAAACAAAAATGGCGGTGAAACATTCACTTTTTTTTAAAGACCATTTTTAAAATGAGGTTTGATAGATAGAACTGTAACAGCTGAGGTCTTATCGTCCCGAATTCAAAAAGAGAAGGAAGACAGGATAGAGGAAAGCCAGCTGTTCCGAGAACGAATATTATCTTTTTGTGATTAAGTTCACCCCGGTCGCTTACACGGTAGACGCTCTACTAGCTAACTAGGCTGGTAGGATAAAGTTCACCTCGAGCGTGAATCGAACCCGCAACCTAGCGCTTACAAAGTTACCTTTTTCCTTCCCCAGACAATCCTAGAGCATGATCAACTGACTCGTCAGCATGCTAAGGGCAATGTATTCCTTGGCTATAAGGAAGGAGCTATACATTTCCGACCTACCTACAAGTATGATGTGGGTACTGATGATTGGGATTCGAGTGAGAAGAATCGCGCCCCCGCCTGGTGTGATAGAGTGCTGTATAAAGGCGATGGTAAGTGTGTATTTTTTTTTTTTTTTTTTTTTTTTTAAATTGGGTGTTCCCCCCCC
>NW_007377565.1:0-22537 GCF_000475195.1 Diaphorina citri | reverse complement strand
CAAGATTATACTTATATTCAAGGTAAGTGTAATCAAGTACCAAATGAGTATTAGAGAGCAAGATTACACTTATATTCAAGGTAAGTGTAATCAAGTACCAAATGAGTATTAGAGATCAAGATTATACTTATATTCAAGGTAAGTGTAATCAAGTACCAAATGAGTATTAGAGATCAAGATTATACTTATATTCAAGGTAAGTGTAATCAAGTACCAAATGAGTATTAGAGATCAAGATTATACTTATATTCAAGGTAAGTGTAATCAAGTACCAAATGAGTATTAGAGATCAAGATTATACTTATATTCAAGGTAAGTGTAATCAAGTACCAAATGAGTATTAGAGAGCAAGATTATACTTATATTCAAGGTAGGTAAGTGTAATCAAGTACCAAATGAGTAGTCAGCTCCCATGGCGTAGTGGTCACTGCGCGTTAAAAAAATCTTAAACCCACACTGATATGCTTTCGATTTCTTTTTGAATCTAATGGTATTCTATTTAATCAAGTACTTATTCAAGTCTATTCTTACTATTTAATCAAGTACTTATTCAAGTCTATTCTTACTATTTAATCAAGTACTTATTCAAGTCTATTCTTACTATTTTATCAAGTACTTATTCAAGTCTATTCTTACTATTTAATCAAGTACTTATTCAAGTCTATTCTTACTATTTTATAAAGTACTTATTCAAGTCTATTCTTACTATTTAATCAAGTACTTATTCAAGTCTATTCTTACGATTTAATCAAGTACTTATTCAAGTCTATTCTTACGATTTAATACTTATATTCAAGGTAAGTGTAATCAAGTACCAAATGAGTAGGTATTAGAGAGCAAGATTATACTTATATTCAAGGTAAGTGTAATCAAATACCAAATGAGTAGTCAGCTCCCATGGCGTAGTGGTCACTGTGCGTTAAAAAATCTTAAACCCACACTGATATGCTTTCGATTTCTTTTTGAATCTAATGGTGTTCTATTTAATCAAGTACTTATTCAAGTCTATTCTGACTATTTGATCAGGTATTCAAGTATTCATCGGCACATGGAACGTCAATGGTCAGTCGCCTAGTTGTGATCTGTCAGACTGGTTGACTACCACGGTAGACCCACCCCATATCTATACTTATTCAAGTCTATTCTTACTATTTGATCAGGTATTCAAGTATTCATCGGCACATGGAACGTCAATGGTCAGTCGCCTAGTTGTGACCTGTCAGACTGGTTGACTACCACGGTAGACCCACCCCATATCTACGCCATTGGGTTTCAAGAGTTGGATCTCAGTAAGGAGGCATTCCTGTTCAATGAGACGCTGAAGGAGGATGAGTGGCTGAGGGCGGTTACCAAGAGTTTACACCCGGGGGCCGCCTATCAGAAGATATGTCTGGTGCGACTTGTAGGTAAGCTAAATAGATTCGTAGAAGCTTAACCCATCCTTTAGGGCTGTCTAGCCCCTACACCTAAGCCCCAGATTGGGCTTTTTGTGTATCGAGTTAAAAGCTGGGTAAGCTATGTAAGTGGTGTTTTATTTAATAACCCATCCTTTAGGGCTGTCTAGCCCCTACACCTAAGCCCCAGATTGGGCTTTTTGTGTATCGAGTTAAAAGCTGGGTAAGCTATATAAGTAGTGTTTTATTTAGGTCATCTGTTGGGCTGGGGGACTTCAAACAGGGAGTAGACCAGCTCAGTCTACGAAATTCGCCCCGGGCGGGAATCGAACCCGCGGCCTAGCGCTTACAAGGCAGACGCACTACCAACTAAGCTAACTAGGCTGGCCTTCTAAAGTTTTATCGTCCCTAAAACGAAGTGAAATTCTCTTTTCGATTTCGGGACGATTGGTGTCATAGGCGGGCATCGAACCTGCGATCTGTTTAGGGTAAATTTCGTCCCGGGTGGGAATCGAACCTACGACCTAGCACTTAGTAGGTAATTCTCATAAAAAAAACTGTTATTCCTAAAATTCGCCCCGGGCGGGAATCGAACCCGCGGCCTAGCGCTTACAAGGCAGACGCACTACCAACTAAGCTAACTAGGCTGGCCTTTTAAAGTTTTATCGTCCCTAAAACGAAGTGAAATTCTCTTTTCGTTTTCGGGACGATGGGTGTCATAGGCGGGCATCGAACCTGCGATCTGTTTAGGGTAACTTACGCCCCGGGTGGGAATCGAACCTACGACCTAGCACTTAGTAGGTAATTCTCATAAAAAAACTGTTATTCCTCATAACTATTTTTTCTGTCTTTTCAGGTATCCGACAGCAGGTTGATTATAAGAGTGTACCTAGTCTCAAGATAAGTGATCATAAGCCTGTCATGTCCTTGTTCAATAGTGATATACGAGTTATCGATGCTGTTAGATATAGGAAAGTACATGAAGAGGTAAGCCATTGAATTAAACTCAAAACTATTACAGGTAAATAATAGTCTAGTTCAGTGGTTCTCAAACTTTTTTTTTTTTGGCCGCGGAGCACCAAGCAACTGCTGTAAACTCTACGGAGCACCCCCCCCCACAACCCTTTAGGAATTTTTTAAAATAACTCGGAATGATTCGTAAGTAATCAAATACCAAATGAGTATTAGAGAGTAAGATTATACTTATATTCAAGGTAAGTGTAATCAAATACCAAATGAGTATTAGAGAGCAAGATTATACGTATATTCAAGGTAAGTGTAATCAAGTACCAAATGAGTATTAGAGAGCAAGATTACACTTATATTCAAGGTAAGTGTAATCAAGTACCAAATGAGTATTAGAGAGCAAGATTATACTTATATTCAAGGTAAGTGTAATCAAGTACCAAATGAGTATTAGAGAGTAAGATTATACTTATATTCAAGGTAAGTGTAATCAAAGATTCGTAAATTAGCGTACGGTCCGTATGGCTTGTTCCAATACTTCCCATTTGACTAAACATATTCGTGCGATTTTTTTTTTTTTTTTAATGCGGTAAGAAAAATGAAACTATGCGGAGTACCTGGAAGCTCTTCGCGGAGCAACAGTTTGAGAACCACTGGTCTAGTTAGCTTGGAGAGTAGCACGTCTGCCTTTATAAGCGGGGTGATTTCCGCCCGGCGCGAACTTTATCCTCAACAGATAAGGTTCGTTCTCGGAACGGTTGGCTTTCTCCTATCCTGTCTTCCTTCTCTCTTCGCTTTCGGGACGATAAAAAAGAAGAGGAAAGTATTTTAACTTGTATTAAATGCTTGTTACATATTTAATATCGTTCCTCCGTCAATGGACCGAGATAAAATATATGACTTGGATTTGAACCACCAACTGCCAGATCCTAAGTCCAATGGCTCCCCCTTTCAAAAAATTTTTTTTGGTTTTTTTTTTTTTTTTTTTTTTTTTTTTAATGCGGTAAGAAAAATGAAATTATGCGGAGTACCTGGAAGCTCTTCGCGGAGCACCTGAAAGCTCTTCGCGGAGCACAGTTTGAGAACCACTGGTCTAGTTAGCTTGGAAAGTAGCACGTCTGCCTTTGCAAGCCGGGTGATTCCCGCCCGGGGCGAACTTTATCCTCAACAGATAAGGTTCGTTCTCGGAACGCCTGTCTTTCTCCTATCCTGTCTTCCTTCTCTCTTTGCTTTCGGGACGATAAAAAAGAAGAGGAAAGTATTTTAACTTGCATTAAATGCTTGTTACATATTTAATATCGTTCCTCCGTAAATGGACCGAGATAAAATATATGACTTGGATTTGAACCACCAACTGCAAGATCCTAAGTCCAATGCTTAAACCACTACTGGGAAACACAGTAGTGCTATTGTTATTGTTTTTTTTTTTTTTTTTTTTTTTTTTTTTTTTTTTTTTTTTTTATACAAATTTTCACTGAATGCTAAGCACAGGGCCAATAAGCACACTGAATTCTACTGAATGTTGGCAGTAAAAACAAAGTATATTCTGTTCCGTCCCTCAGGTTATGAAGAAGCTGGATAAGTTAGAGAACGAATTCTTGCCTCAAGTGATGGTGGATAACACAGAGGTCGTGTTTGACACGCTTAGGTTCCTAGAGGCGCAGAATAAAACCCTTATCATTGCGAATACAGGCCAGGTGCCAGTGCAGTTTGAATTTATCAAGAAGTTTGACGACTCCAACTATTGTAAGGATTGGCTGCACATTGAACCCTACATGGGATTCATCTTGCCTGGAGAGAAGTGTGATGTTAAACTAGAAGTAAGTATAACAGACAAAACTTCAAGTTCCAACTGTAGCTATCTAGTTTTGAATTTAAAATGCCTTACTTCAAGGCACATTCTTTTACATCCATGCCTATTTTGTCTATCCAAGAATGGAAAAGTCTGGTTTGAAAATTTCCGCCCTGGCCGGGATTTGAACTCAGCACTTCCAGGTTGAGAGTCAGTGCTTTTGACCACTCGGCCACAAAGGTGGCAAATATTGGTATGTTGCTATTGAATTTATTTTCACTTGTACATATTTTTATTGTTCCTTATTATTCCAGGTATACGTAGACAAGCGGTGTGCATCCAAGATGAACTCTGGTCAGGATAAGATATACGATATCCTCGTATTACATCTGGAGGGGGGCAAAGATCTCTTCATTACAGTCACTGGCTCCTATGAACGTAGTGTGTTTGGATGTTCCATTGAAACTCTGGTGCAGCTTAATGTACCCTTGAGGGATGTAGCACTAGGTAAGTCTTTTCTGTTTCCTTGAAAAACCTTGCTTTTGGTGCTAAATTTGTCTCTCTACATGTTCAAACCATCTTAGTCTGCTCTCCTGGATTTCCTGTCCTAGTGGTCCCACTGTTAAAGTTCTTCTAATACGATCGTACATAACTTCAGTGAATTCTTTATGTTTTTTTCCAAGAGGTTTGATAGAGGGAACTGTAACGCGAAGGTTTTATCGTCACGAAAGTTAAGAGAGAAGGAGAAAGCCAGCCGATCCAAGAACGAACATTATCCGTTCAGGATAAAATTCGCCCCCCAACGGAAATCGAATCTCGGACCTCGCGCTTACAATGGACACACGCTACCCACTGAGCTAACTAGGCTGACCCCTTTTTGTTTAATTTCAGGCAAGCTGATCCCCCTTATGTTTAATTTCAGGCAAGCTGATCCCCTTATGTTTAATTTCAGGCAAGCTGATCCCCTTATGTTTAATTTCAGGCAAGCTGATCCCCTTATGTTTAATTTCAGGCAAGCTGATCCCCTTATGTTTAATTTCAGGCAAGCTGATCCCCTTATGTTTAATTTCAGGCAAGCTGATCCCCTTATGTTTAATTTCAGGCAAGCTGATCCCCTTATGTTTAATTTCAGGCAAGCTGATCCCCTTATGTTTAATTTCAGGCAATCTGATCCCCTTATACTTAATTTCAGGCAAGCTGATCCCCTTAGGTTTAATTTCAGGCAAGCTGATCCCCTTATGTTTAATTTCAGGCAAGCTGATCCCCTCATGTTTAATTTCAGGCAAGCTGATCCCCTTATACTTAATTTCAGGCAAGCTGACCCCCTTATGTTTAATTTCAGGCAAGCTGATCCCCTTATGTTTAATTTCAGGCAAGCTGATAGAGTTAGAGAGTAGTAAGGACTCAGGTACACTATCCAATACCTCGTACAGTGTACCCAAGGAGATATGGTTCCTAGTTGATCATTTGTACAGGCATGGTCTCAAACAGCAGAACCTGTTTGAACATCCTGGATTACCGTCGGAAATTCTGCTCATACGTAACTGGCTGGACACTGGATCATCAGATCCTCTGCCAGGTAAATATTTAAAATTTCTTTTAACAATCATCATAAGGGTAAGCTCTTGTCTTGGTAGAATGTAGAGAATTCAACCCCAATGCCCGAGTTTATTTTTTAATTTATTCAATAACAGATAAACGAGTAAAAGGGTGTTTTTCCCTTGATCAATATCGGGCTTCCAAGAGAAAGCTGTTTTTTTTCGAGCATTGTGTTTATTTTATTTTTATTTACTTTTTTTCGAGCATTGAGTTTATCCCTGCCCCTCTGTTCCCGGAACGTTAGACGTACGTTCCGGGAACAGATTTTTTTTTTTCGCGAAGTAAGGTCACTAAACTGTCAGGTACTTAGTGTACTCGTACATTTTTTTATATACAGTGTGTCCACTTTTAATGTGCGCCATAGGAAAAATACATGTAAAAACAGTTTTTCTTGTCTCAAAAGTCCCCATTAAGTATTTTAGTTAAACCAAATATGTTAACTCATGTATTTTTATCTGAGGAATTCACTGGTGGTGATTTCATACACCTGGGACTTACAGTTAAAAAGTTAAGGGTTCGAAATCCGAGAAATGTGTTATGTTTGAAACTCAACATTTGTGTACAATTGGATACTCTATTTTATGTATTTTTTCACGAGAAATCGATTGGTAATATTTTCAATTACTTGGGGCTTACAATTAAAAAGTTCTGGGTTCGAAACCGAGTAATTGATGATTCTCATGAAAAATATAACTGTCCAAATGTATTTTTTTCGTAAAGATCGTCAAAAATAATAAATAATCCGAAAAGATTTTTTTTTTAAAAAGTATTTCTTCTCTAAGAAATTCGTCCCCAAAGTGTGCGCGGGAAAAATAATGAGATTCAAATTTTTAAAGCGTAGGGACGCTTGGCAACATTGCGTGGGACGTAACCAACCATGAAAAAAGAAATTCTTCTGGCTCTTGCTAATCTGATCACATCGTTTTCTTTGGTTTTTGCGTTTTGTATCTGCTAATTTGACTGTTTTTCTGAGTATCCTGTGGTGGTGTAGAGGTCAAGGCGCTCGACTGGTTAACAGGAGGGCGTGGCTTCAATCCCAGCCGAGGTATGGAATTTTATCCTCAATATAATTTGAGAATTTGACCACAATAATAGTAGTAGCCTACTGCTGGAGTAAAGGGACTTATCAGTCCTATGCGAGCAGTAAAAATAAGCACTATTATTATCATATAGGTAGGTACCTACGTAGGTAGTGTTTACATAAAGCGGAACTTTGAGCAGGGATGTTTGGTATGTGGAGATCATACTATTCATATTATTCTTCTCGATCGAAATAAATGTGCCAGCCTACTTAGCTTAGTTGGTAGTGCGTCTGCCTTGTAAGCGCTAGGCCGCGGGTTCGATTCCCGCCCAGGGCGGATTTTATCCTGATGGGATAATGTTCGTTCTCGGAAACGGCTGGCTTTCTCCTATCCTGTCTTCCTTCTCTCATCAGGTATACCTGACACCTGATGAGCACACACACTATCAGGTACACCTGACAGGTACGGCTGAAAAGGTTCATCTTTCAACTTTTATTCGGATATCGGGATTTCTGATAAATCCGAATAATTATTCGAATTCGGATTTGAATACGGATATCCGTTATCCGGATAATATGAATACAGATATCCGTTATCCGGATAATATGAATACGGATATCCGTTATCCGGATAATATACAACTCTATTCCGTACTCTAGACACTGGAATGGCAGTGAAACGAACGCTGCATCCCCCTCCTAAGACAACGGCCCGAAACGTTTATTTCTGCTGCCGTTGTCGACGGATTTTCGTCGACAACGAACCACTAGCTAAACCTATATATATATATTTATAGGTGTTCTACATCGCCTAACCACTTGGTTTTTACAACGCACACATGTCTCATGTTCGTGTGTTTCAGGCAGCGTCCACTCCGTGGCCGAGTCTCTCCTCCTCCTGTTAGAGTCTACAGCCGAGCCGCTCATCCCATACAACATGCATCCCGCCTGCCTCACCGCCTCCACCTCCTACGTCCAAGCCAAGCAGCTTATCGCCTCCCTGCCCCTCTGTTCCCGGAACGTCTACCTCTACCTCTGTTCCTTCCTACAGGAACTCCTCTCACACGCGGAGGAAAACCGGCTGGACGCGAAAACCATCGCGACGCTCTTCGGGCAGATATTCCTGCGCGATCCGCCGCGCTCGCGGGACCCTAGCGCGCGAGGGAAAAGCCAGACACAGACACAGGCGCGACGGAAGGCGAACTTTGTGTACCACTTCCTGGTGAATGACTTTAGCGAGTTGATAGCGCCTGTGAATCATCCTGGCTAGGAGGAGGAGGGGGATGCAGCGTTCGTTTCACTGCCATTCCAGTGTCTAGAGTTGTATATTATCCGGATAACGGATATCCGTATTCATATTATCCGGATAACGGATATCCGTATTCATATTATCCGGATAACGGATATCCGTATTCATATTATCCGGATAACGGATATCCAGGCGCGACGGAAGGCGAACTTTGTGTACCACTTCCTGGTGAATGACTTTAGCGAGTTGATAGCGCCTGTGAATCATCCTGGCTAGGAGTAGGCGGGGCATGCAGCGTTCGTTTCACTGCCATTCCAGTGTCTAGTGTGAGTTGTATATTATCCGGATAACGGATATCCGTATTCATATTATCCGGATAACGGATATCCGTATTCATATTATCCGGATAACGGATATCCGTATTCAAATCCGAATCCGGATTCGAATAATTATTCGGATTTATCAGAAATCCCGATATCCGAATAAAAGTTGAAAGATGAACCTTTTCAGCCGTACCTGTCAGGTGTACCTGATAGTGTGTGTGCTCATCAGGTGTCAGGTATACCTGATAGTGTGTGTGCTCATCAGGTGTTAGGTATACCTGATCAGGAGTAGGTACCTGTCACGTATACCTGATAGTGTGTGTGCTCATCAGGTGTCAGGTATACCTGTCAGTTCTACCTGATAGTGTGTGTGCTCATCAGGTGTCACGTATACCTGATCAGGAGTACCTGTCACGTATACCTGATAGTGTGTGTGCTCATCAGGTGTCAGGTATACCTGATCAGGAGTACCTGTCAGGTGTACCTGATAGTGTGTGTGCTCATCAGGAGTCAGGAGTACCTGTCAGGTGGTACCTGTCACGTATACCTGATAGTGTGTGTGCTCATCAGGTGTCAGGTATACCTGATCAGGAGTACCTGTCACGTATACCTGATAGTGTGTGTGCTCATCAGGTGTCAGGTATACCTGAGTAAGGTTCATGCGAGTATTTCCCGGCCCTGCTCAGGCTGGGTAAGGTTCATGCGAGTATTTCCCGGCCCTGCTCAGGTTGGGTAAGGTTCATGCGAGTATTTCCCGGCCCTGCTCAGGCTGGGTAAGGTTCATGTGAGTATTTCCCGGCCCTGCTCAGGCTGGGTAAGGTTCATGCGAGTATTTCCCGGCCCTGCTCAGGCTGGGTAAGGTTCATGCGAGTATTTCCCGGCCCTGCTCAGGCTGGGTAAGGTTCATACGAGTAGGCGGGGGTAGCCTGTCATCGAATGGAGGGTTAAACGCCCGTTATTAAAACCCGTAGCAGTTATAAAGTGATGTTTATTTTGTTTTTGCAATCCGTACCTTTCGAAAAGGTCTAATTACAAAAAAATGATAGAATCAAGATCTAGTCATTAAAGTATTACAAGTTGAGAAGCCCTATTTAAAAAAAAAGTATACGATCCAATAACATAACTTACAAGTAAATATAAATTTAAGCGTATGGAAGCGGGCAAGAAGGATCTAACAAGGGTAAATCCAGATAATCAAGGGTTGGGGTGATAGAGAATGCCAGAAATTTCCCTTCTGCCCTTGATTGTGAACAGGGCACCAGTCAAGTACCTGATTTTTTTATTTTATTATTTTTTTTTTTTTAAGAGGCTTAATAGAGGGAACTGTAACTGCTAAGGTCTTGTCGTCCCGAAAGCGAAGAGAGTTGGAAGACAGGATAGGAGAAAGACAGGCGTTCCGAGAACGAACCTTATCGTTTTAGGATAAAATCAACCCCGAGCGGGAATCGAACCCACGACTTAGCGCTTACAAGGCCTACGCGCTACCAACCAAGCTAACTAGGCTGACCTGAATTTTGAGTTTTATTCGCGAGTGTGATATTTGACAGACCACGGAGGTAAGTGTGATTGTAAGCACTAAGTCGCGGGTTCGATTCCCGCCCGAGGTGTACTTTATGCTAACCAGATAAGGTTCGTTGTGGCTTTCTCCTATTCTGTCTTCCTTCTCTCTTCGCTTTCGGGACGATAAGACCTCCGTTTCTACAGCTCTCTCTATCAAACCTCTTCAGAAAAGGAGGATAAAAAAAAGTAATATTTGTATCCAATTTTACGTCATTGGTCATAACACCAGAAACTACACATTTCCCGATTTTGAAAATTTGGACCGATTGCAATACTTTCATTACTAGTATAGCTCCGCTATACTGTAGTAATAGAAAGTAATATAATTTATAATGATAAGTTTACCAGGAACACGAAAATGGTGGTGCAAATTTTGTCCAGAAAACCATAAAGCCAAAAAACCATAACAGAATGAACGTATAAATACCTGTTGAATACTGAGTAGTGATGGAGAAAATTTTGATACATCATTGATATTCGATTGTTTGGGTGATGTCAAAATTGCACCGCTAATTAAAATTCTAAAAAGATTCAGCGGTGTAATTGAATACCGCTATTTTATTTTCTACCAGAGTGTGCGAGTAACATAGGTACTCTTTTTCATAAAACGGTAAAGGAACAATTTTACATGGAACATGAGAAAAAGTAAAAAACAGTAACAATTTACAATATCTAACCGATTCTAACGATTTGCAAAGTTTTGTAACAAATAGAACGAAAACAATGAGAATTTTAAAGCATTTGTATTCTACTATCAAATTGAAATATCAAATATGTGACAAAAAAAATATGCGAAAATAAGGAAACAATTTGCTTTTAGGAATGTTAAGTAAGGTACATAATACATATTTTATGCGTAGGTATATGAAAGGCAAATTTTTATTGAAAATCTCGGTAAAGGAACAATTTTACATGGAACATGAGAAAAAGTAAAAAACAGTAACAATTTACAATATCTAACCGATTCTAACGATTTGCAAAATTTTGTAATAGAACGAAAACAATGAGAATTTTAAAGCATTTGTATTCTACTATCAAATTGAAATATCAAATATGTGACAAAAAAATATGCGAAAATAAGGAAACAATTTGCTTTTAGGAATGTTAAGTAGGGTACATAATACATATTTTATGCGTAGGTATATGAAAGGCAAATTTTTATTGAAAATCCGCTACCAGAGTGTGCGAGTAACATAGGTACTCTTTTTCATAAAACGGTAAAGGAACAATTTTACATGGAACATGAGAAAAAGTAAAAAAAAGTAACAATTTACAATATCTAACCGATTCTAACGATTTGCAAAATTTTGTAACAAATAGAACGAAAACAGTGAGAATTTTAAAGCATTGTTGTATTCTACTATCGAATTGAAATATCAAATATGTGACAAAAAAATATGCGAAAATAAGGAAACAATTTGCTTTTAGGAATGTTAAGTAGGGTACATAATACATATTTTATGCGTAGGTATATGAAAGGCAATTTTTTATTGAAAATCCGTGGGATTACATTAAAATTCACCCTCAAGGAAATAAATAAATTCATCAACATACATCCATGGACAAACACCCTCAATGGTTAGCGTGCTGGACTTTGGACCTGGAGGTTGGTGGTTCGAATTCAAAATAAGTTACAAGGTGAGCTAAGTAGGAAAGTTCAAATTAAAACGTGAACTAAGTCGGAAAAAATAGGTATTTCATTGAGGGTGAACTCAAATGTTTCAAATTTAGAAAGTTCAAATTAAAACGTGAACTAAGTCGGAAAAAATAGGTATTTCATTGAGGGTGAACTCAAATGTTTCAAATTTAATTCATAAACTATGCCAATAGGATACAATAATTTCATTACTAACAAGGCCCCGCCCCCTTCCTGAGTCAAAATAGACATAGACGTTAACTTTTTTTTATTAACAGGTGAGGAACACTATGAACAAATAAGGAAAACACTTCAAATTTAATTCATAAAATATGCCATATGCCAATAGCCAATAGGATACAATAATTTCATTTATTACTAACAAGGCCCCGCCCCCTTCCTGAGTCAAAATAGACATAGACGTTAACTTTTTTTTTTTTTATTAACAGGTAAGGAACACTATGAACAAATAAGGAAAACACCAGGAATTTTCTATTATTTTTTATTTTTTGATATACCAAGTGTGTGTATTAAAATAAGTTAACAAAAAATGAATTAGCGACATTTTAGGGGATTTAGGGACCGTTTTGGATGTTTTTGAGTGCGCCAATGCACTTTTTGGGTACTTTTACATCGGAATAGGACTCTATCTCGAAAAAAATTTTCATTTGGTTGTGCCCCATTCTAAACATTTTATGATGTCATTTAAAAGCTCATGTTGTCTTAAAGATACTGTCTTTGCAGTTCTTTTTGGCCTTATTTTCAAAGGAAAAACTTTCAATCTAATATTGCCAATTTATTCAAAGTCTGCCTCGAATTTTTTCGCACGTGATTGTAGTTGATAATAACACGAGTAAAATATTCTGTATACAAGAGAGGAGAAAAAATATTGCATGATATCAAGTTTAGTGTTTTGGGAAAAGAAAGGAGAATGATTAAAAAAAAAAAATACAGATTAAATGCGTTCTTTTCCAAAAGCCAAATAATAATAATAAAAAAAAAAAAAATAGTCTAGACCGAGTTGTGAAAGAGAATTTTAATCAATGTGACTAGCCAAAGATATTTTTTCGATTAATACATTCTAATTTTATTAAAAAAAAATAAAAAAAATTCCAATGACCTTTTCTTCATAGGTATTGTTTTCGTGTTTTTATTTTTATTTTAGGAATCAATAGATACTTTAAGTTTTAGAGTAGTTATTCCCATTTCACAAACATAGAAACTATGATTAAAAAAATCTTTCCCACTAGTACCTTAA
The DNA here is from genome assembly GCF_000475195.1 of Diaphorina citri. Lineage (NCBI taxonomy): Eukaryota > Metazoa > Arthropoda > Insecta > Hemiptera > Psyllidae > Diaphorina > Diaphorina citri. The sequence continues at coordinate 9,739 of NW_007377565.1, read as the reverse complement.
ATAGCAAAACATATTTGGCAGAACCCTAGTGGAGTTGGTGGGACATAGTTCCTGGAACGTCAGTCTAACGTGCGCTGTATTTAGTTAGCTAGGATGAGATGTAGGGGATCTCAATTCCATATCCAAAGAATCTCATTAGTATCTTATATAAAGCACCAAAGTTATGACAATAGGAACCTGATGGTTGGTCCACGGACGCTTCCTTGGTTGAAGGTCCCGGGTTCGATGAAAAAAAAAATAAAAAATGTATTCATTTTTCGATTGCAAATATTTCATGGTTGCGATTTCGATCATACGATTTCATGTTTTACTTTCTCGTAAAATCGTCTAATTTGGTTCTTCGTCATTCTGTTTTGTTAATATTGATTTAAAATTTAAATCACACAGAGCTTTTTATGAAATTAATACTCTTTTTATTATCTTTAGTATTGTCCTTAGCCTATTTTATTTTAATGTAACTAATTTGGTTCTTCGTCATTTTGTTTTGTTAATATTGATTTAAAATTTAAATCACACAGAGCTTTTTATGAAATTAATACTCTTTTTTTTATCTTTAGTATTGTCCTTAGCCTATTTTATTTTAATGTAAGTACTTAAATTATACTCAGTACATAGTACATACAGTATTACACTTTAAGCTGGTTTCACCTAATGACTAAATTGATTTCACTAAGAGGAGATTTTGAAGTAAGGAAAGTAAAAAGGGGAGTAATTAAAAGCTACAAGTCTAGATTTAGGTCATGGTTATATACCGGGTTGGGTTGGGTTCGGACTGTTTGAGATAGGACATTGTTTCTACAGTTTCACTAATAGGAGTGAAAGTGGTAACTTCTCCCATGCCACACTGTAGAAACAAAAAGTTCGAAACTAACCTAACCCGGTACATAACCACGATTTTAAGGTATACAGTATTACACTTTAAGCTGGTTTCACCTAATGACTAAATTGATTTCACTAAGAGGAGATTTTGAAGTAAGGAAAGTAAAAAGGGAGTAATTAAAAGCTACAAGTCTAGATTTAGGTCATGGTTATATACCGGGTTGGATTGGGTTCGGACTGTTTGAGATAGGACATTGTTTCTACAGTTTCACTAATAGGAGTGAAAGTGTTAACTTACCACTCCCATGCCAAACTGTAGAAACAAAAAGTTCGAAACTAACCTAACCCGGTACTTAACCACAATTTTAAGGATTCTACAGTTTCTTTTTTTTTTTTTTATTTTAGGCGTTCAAACGCAATTTTATTATACATTGCAATTACATGAACAAAGATAGGATTATTTACATAAACGTATGATAGTGTGGATGTACAAAGTAAAAATGTAAAATTGGGTAGGTAGATGTTTTGCCCCACTAATAGGAGTGAAAGTGGTAACTTCTCCCATGCCACACTGTAGAAACAAAAAGTTCGAAACTAACCCAACCCGGTACATAACCACAATTTTAAGGAATAAAATTTGTTTTTGGATAATTTTCAAATACCTACTCCTTTAAATCTAGAATTATTATCTATTGACTGACTCCTCTTTTGATTTAAAAAATCTCTCATTAGTGAAATTCCGATTATTTATTAGTGAAACCCTTTATTTATTTAACTCTTACCAAGTTCCATGCCTACTTCCTTTTACTATCAAAATCTCCCTAGTTCAATAATTCTCGGTACACAAATAAAATACGGCTATTTGCACCTTTTTAACTTATTTTGTTTCATAGTATTGTATATCGGAGAATAATTTGTTTTAGACTAGGAAACGTTCAGTAACCTAGTTTTGTGAAATAAAGTTATTATTTACCCTTGCTTATTTATTATGTCCAATTTATTGATGTAAAGTGTAGTGATGTGTTTATGTAAAGTCAAATTAGGTAGGTACATAGGTATTCTTTAACCACGATCGAATAAACTACGGGCTAAAAAATTCCCGGAGGGACGGACCCTGCTTGTTATTTATGTAAAGATAAAAACACACCGGCGGCGGTTGCTCATTTCCGGCTACTCACAGGGCACGACTGTTTGGCTCAACACCTCCACAAAATCAAAATTAAAGACTCTCCTAACTGCCCTCTCTGCTCCTATGAATCAGACCCATCTAAATTCCTGTCCAGCCTTGGAAGCCAGCAATGATATTGTAGAAAGGTATTGGGACGCGCGTAGGAAAATGGCCTAATGGTCAAAATTCCAGGCATTTGTAAACAACAACATTTATGTAAAGATTATTTATGGAAAATTTTCCGTTAAATTTCGGTCTGATCAGGTATTAGGGGGGCTTAACTACGGACTAAAAAACTAAAAAAATACGGACTAAAAAAAAAAACAAATTCTTCGTTCCGCCAAAACACCTGATCGGTTTGTCAAATTTCGTTTCGTCGAAACTTCCAATCGGCGTTTGCCCAATTTTCATGACTTTGGCAAACAAGTTCAACAGCTATGTACTCTATGAAGGTACTCTATCAGACCCATCTAAATTCCTGTCCAGCCTTGGAAGCCAGCAATGATATTGTAGAAAGGTATTGGGACGCGCGTAGGAAAATGGCCTAACGGTCAAAATTCCAGACATTTGTAAACAACAACATTTATGTAAAGATTATTTTATGGAAAATTTTCCGTTAAATTTCGGTCTGATCAGGTATTAGAGGGGCTTAACTACGGACTAAAAAAAAAAACATTCTTCGTTCCGCCAAAACACCTGATCGGTTTGTCAAATTTCCTTTCGTCAAAACTTCCAATCGGCGTTTGCCAAATTTTCATCAATTTGGCAAACAAGTTCAACAGCTATGTACTCTATGAAGGTACTCGTACCTGTCATTGAAAAAAAGTAGAACAAACAACAAGACAGGTCAAACTGTGAGAAACAAAAACAATATAATAAAATTTATTTATTTTTAAAAATAAAAAGTTGAACAATCTTACGTTAAAAGATAGGAAAAATAATAAAATCTCTTGGTCTAAAGAACTTTATCTGTATAATTCCAATAAGTACAACACAAATAACTGCCTATTAGATGTGACGGATATGTAAATCTGCTAGTCAAATGTATACTAATAGAAAATAATACAACTTGGAGAGCTCCAGTAGCTTGGGAGGGTTTGAACTCGCAGTCCGTGGGTTCGAATCCCAGAAGCAACAAATTATTGAGTTACTTAATTATTATAAGTTGCTATTTATCTGTGCCTATTAGATGTGACGGATATGTAAATCTGCTAGTCAAATGTATACTAATAGAAAATAATACAACTTGGAGAGCTCCAGTAGCTTGCGAGGGTTTGAACTCGCAGTTCGTGGGTTCGAATCCCAGAAGCAACAAATTATTGAGTTACTTAATTATTATAGGTTGCTATTTATTTATTAAAACCCACTTTTTTATTGGTAAAACTACATGGTAGATAAAGTAAGAACTTAGGCAGCTAAGCGCAAGCGCATCCATCAACAAGAACCTATACAACAAAATAAAATTATTCAAACTTAAGAAGACATTAAACTTGAAATAAAATTAGACCAAACGAAAACGTCAGAGCACAGCAATCAATATTTAATAATACAGATATCAATCTAACTTATAAGTCGTAATTAATTGAAGTAAACCTATCATAGCTTTTTAATAATAATAATAAACTGAATATTAAATAAATACTAATTTTCTTTAACCACGATCGAAAAATTCCCGGAGGGACGGGCCCAGCTTGTTTTTATTATGTTAATTGCAACCCACAAATTTAGTATTTTTTGAGTCGGGGATTTCGAAAGTGTTGACGATACTTTGGGGCGGCCCCGGAGCTTAGATTTCCTCATTCAGGTTTGGAAACCCCTGCCCTATACCCTCCCTTTACTACGACAACCCTCCCAGAAGGTGCTGTTAGGGAGGGTCTATAATAATTGAAGGATTTGACACAAAAACAACATTTAGTCCATAAGTTTTATATTGTTTATAAGTCATTTTTGCACCAAACGCCTCATTTTTTTTGCATAATACCTAATTATACATAATATTGTTAAAACCAAATAAACTATTTAAATTAATGATAATATAAAAAAAATCGCACTTGGATCGTTTACTTTCTTTAATTCGGTCATATAAAAGAAAATTATCAAAGTATACAAAAGCCCGCGAAGATAGCACGTTAAATGCACCAGTCCCCAATGGATCACTGAAGTTAACCAACGTTGCGCGTGCTTGGTAACAGGATGGGTGACCATCTGGGCTACCGCATTAATCGCGTACTGCTGACTTTTCCCGGCCCTGCTCAGGCTGGGTAAGGTTCATGCGAGTATTTCCCGGCCCTACTCAGGCTGGGTAAGGTTCATGCGAGTATTTCCTGGCCCTGCTCAGGCTGGGTAAGGTTCATGCGAGTATTTCCCGGCCCTACTCAGGCTGGGTAAGGTTCATACGAGTATTTCCCGGCCCTGCTCAGGCTGGGTAAGGTTCATACGAGTATTTCCCGGCCCTGCTCAGACTGGGTAAGGTTCATGCGAGTATTTCCCGGCCCTGCTTAGGCTGGGTAAGGTTCATACGAGTATTTCCCGGCCCTGCTCAGACTTAGTAAGGTTCACGCGAGTATTTCCCGGCCCTGCTTAGGCTGGGTAAGGTTCATACGAGTATTTCCCGGCCCTGCTCAGGCTGGGTAAGGTTCATACGAGTATTTCCCGGCCCTGCTCAGGTTGGGTAAGGTTCATACGAGTATTTCCCGGCCCTGCTCAGGCTGGGTAAGGTTCATACGAGTATTTCCCGGCCCTGCTCAGGCTGGGTAAGGTTCATGCGAGTAGCCTGTCATCGAATGGAGGGTTAAACGCCCGTTATTAAAACCCTTAGCAGTTATAAAGTGATGTTTATTTTGTTTGTGCAATTCGCAGACCTTTCGAAAAGGTCTAATTAGAAAAATTATAGAATCGAGATCTAGTCAAAGTATTACAAGTTGAGAAGCCCTATTTAAAAAAAGTATACGATCCAATAACATAACTTACAAGTAAATATAAATTTAAGCGTATGAAAGCGGACAAGAAGGATCTAACAAAGGTAAATCCTGATAATCAAGGGTTGGGGTGGTAGAGAATGCCAGAAATTTCCCTTCTGCCCTTGATTGTGAACAGGACACCAGTCAAGTACCTGATTTTAAGAGGCTTAATAGAGGGAACTGTAACTGCTAAGGTCTTGTCGTCCCGAAAGCGAAGAGAGTTGGAAGACAGGATAGGAGAAAGACAGGCGTTCCGAGAGCGAACTTTATCGTTTTAGGATAAAATCCGCCCTGAGCGGGAATAGAACCCACAACCTAGCGCTTACAAGGCCTACGCGCTACCAACCAAGCTAACTAGGCTGACCTGAATTTTGATTTTTATTCGCGAGTGTGATATTTTAGGGGGCTGTTCGTGCGAGCTACGGAACAAGGCGATTTTACCCGAAGTGATCATACATATTCGGGATTATTCGTGCGAGCTACGAAACAAAGCGATTTCACCCGAACTCAAGTGATCATACATATGTGTGATTCGGGACGTGTGATAAATTTAAAGCCGCGAAATAGACGGAGTTTACCCGAACACATTCGATACTATTCGTGTGGAACACGAAACAAGGCGAGTTCACCCGAAGTGATCATACATATTCGGGGCTGTTCGTGCGAGCTACGGAACAAGGCGATTTTACCCGAAGTGATCATACATATTCAGGATTATTCGTGCGAGCTACGAAACAAGGCGATTTCACCCGAACTCAAGTGATCATACATATGTGTGATTCGGGACGTGTGATAAATTTAAAGCCGCGAAATAGACCGAGTTTACCCGAACACATTCGATACTATTCGTGTGGAACACGAAACAAGGCGAGTTCACCCGAAGTGATCATACATATTCGGGGCTGTTCGTGCGAGCTACGGAACAAGGCGATTTTACCCGAGCACAAGTGCACGTAAAGCAGCAACACCGATGCTATCTGTGTTCAGTCAGTCGTACTTCACATTCTAGTTCTTTGATTTGTTTCTGTAGTCTTTTGTTTTCCTCTTCCAGCTTGAACACTTCTTCCTGTGATGAGGTCAAGTGGGACCTGGAAAATAAATTAATTAATTATATTTATTTGTATTATCATTTTACATTAAAATAATATGAATCTATTTAACAATAACTGGAAAATGAACACAAGTATGAGAATCAAACCTGGATATCAAGCAGCGTCCAAGCTATGGTTGATGGACAAACACGTCCACACTATAAATTTCTTTTTTCATTCCACCAGAATCTTTTGATCTGACCTACTTTATATGGGTTTCTATAGTCGAATCCGATCCACATAGTGTAGAATTGTGGACAAACCTGGAGAGAGAAAGTGCCTGGTACTTTCATTTGTTGACCGAAACCTCTCTGTACGAGAATATTTTACCTCTTTGAAACATCATACGACCGTCTATCAGTTTACATATGTAAATTATTTTTAGTGTCTGTAGTCTAATAATTATGAAATTAAATTGTAAACTCAATTAATAATTAATAAATGATTGGTAAATTATCTCTTACCCTCATAAACCGTCAGACTGATGAATATCAGTCAGTATATTTATTTGTATTATCATTTTACAATTTATACATTAAAATAATATGAATCTAATTAACAATAACTGGAAAATGAACACAAGTATGAGAATCAAACCTGGATATGAAGCAGCGTCCAAGCTATGGTTGATGGACTAACACGTCCACACTATAAATTTCTTTTTTCATTCCACCGGAATCTTTTGATCTGACCTACTCTATATGGGTTTCTATAGTCGAATCCGATCTACATAGTGTAGAATTGTGGACGAACCTGAAGAGAGAAAGTGCCTGGTACTTTCATTTGTTGACCGAAACCTCTCTGTACGAGAATATTTTACCTCTTTGAACATCATACGACCGTCTATCAGTTTACATATATAAATTATTTTTAGTGTCTGTAGTCTAATAATAATGACAACATAATAAAGAAATAAGAGATCTGTACAACCAACCAGATATAGTGGCGGAAGTGAATTGAGATGGATGGGACACATAATAAGAAGAGAGGAAGAGTCAAATGTAAAAAAGTGTGTGGAAAAATCAGCCGGATGGGAGAAGACCAAGAGGAAGGCCGAAGAAGAGATGGTGGTATGTAGTAAAGAAAGACATGGAGAAGATCAACTTGATAATAACAGACGCGACCGACCGTATCAAATGGAGGCAAGGAAGAGTCAAATGTAAAAAGTGTGTGGAAAAATCAGCCGGATGGGAGAAGACCAAGAGGAAGGCCGAAGAAGAGATGGTGGGATGTTGTAAAGGAAGACATGGAGAAGATCAACTTGATAATAACAGACGCGACCGACCGTATCAAATGGAGACAGGGATGCGTTCATTTTCCAGCTTCATATCTTGTACTGAACTTCGCTGCTCGTTTGAACTGCTCGATACCTGACATATTGAATGGGAAAATATGAAACTAATTGTAAAAATATACAACTCATTTTTTTTTTCTTTCCAATAGGTGATATAGAGTAACAGCGGAGGTCTTATCATCCCAAAATGGAAAAGAGAAGGAGAATAGTATAGAAAACAGCCCGTCGTTCCGAGAACGAACCTGGTCTGTTTAGGATAATGTTGGCTCCGGGCGGGAATTGAACCCGCGTTTTTTTTTCTTTCCAATAGGTGATATAGAGTAACAGCGGAGGTCTTATCGTCCCAAAATCGAAAAGAGAAGGAGAATAGTATAGAAAAAAGCCCGTCGTTCCGAGAACGAACCTGGTCTGTTTAGGATAATGTTGGCTCCTGGCGGGAATTGAACCCGCGACCTAGCACTTACTCTCTTAGCCAACTATACTGACTCATATAAATGATAAATCTCATTAATCAAATTATCAGTGATTGACGCCCCGAGCGGGAATCGAACCCACTATCTTGCACTTCCAAGGCAGGCGTACTACCCTCCAACCTCCAAGATAACTAGGCTGGCAATATAATACTGAGGTTGGTTTGTTGGTAGCTGTAGTTTCCTTAGCTGATGGTTCTCTTCATTCAGTTTCTCCATAGCTATTAGTCTTCGTCTCAGTTGTTCATTTTCCAGCTTCATATCTTGTACTGAACTTCGCTGCTCGTTTGAACTGCTCGATACCTGACATATTGAATGGGAAAATATGAAAATAATTGTAAAAATATACAACTGATTTTTTTTTTTTTTTTAATAGGTGATATAAAATAACAGCGGAGGTCTTATCGTCCCAAAATCGAAGAGAAGGAGAATAGTACAGAAAAAAGCCCGTCGTTCCGAGAACGAACCTGGTCTGTTTAGGATAATGTTGGCTCCCGGCGGGAATTGAACCCGCAACCTAGCACTTACCTAGACCTCTTAGCCAACTATACTGACTCATATAAATGATAAATCTCATTAATCAAATTATCAGTGATTGACGCCCCGAGCGGGAATCGAACCCACTATCTTGCACTTCCAAGGCAGGCGTACTACCCTCCAACCTCCAAGATAACTAGGCTGGCAATATAATACTGAGGTTGGTTTGTTGGTAGTAATTAATAAAATAATAAATATTATGCAGTTTCTTTGTGTTATTATATCACAAATTTGGTGCTCACTGCAGCATTGTAGGATTTTCCCAATATCTCAATAATCCTAACATCCAATGTTTACCTACCATGGTGGCATCGGTCGCTATGCGCATTTATATGTCATAGCTACTCATTTTCCTCACGAGACTGAGTGGGCCCCACAACAGCCAATCACGGAATCAATCTTTTGCATGTTACAAATTTCTTGACCCCGCCGGGAATTAAAACCCGGGTCTCCCGCGTGCAAGGCGAGCGCAGTGACCACTATCCATGGGAGCTGACCAACTAATAAATATTAATTAAAATACACACCTGTGATGAAGTGAGGCTGCGCGGTAAACACCCGCCTTGTGCAGAGGGCAAGTTGGGTTCGATGAATATTTTGCCGTCCGCACCACGTCTCAGTTTGAGTCGGTCCAGGCACGCTACTATAGGAGGTACAGGGGAGATATGTGAGTCAGGGGGGGAGAGGTGCACGTTAATACTGTCCAAACATATCTGCAATAATAACTGGGTTCGATGAATATTTTGCCGTCCGCACCACGTCTCAGTTTGAGTCGGTCCAGGCACGCTACTATAGGAGGTACAGGGGAGATATGAGAGTCAGGGGGGCAGAGGTGCACGTTAATACTGTCCAAACATATCTGCAATAATAACATAAAAAAAGATGTTTCACTGTCGTCTTCATTTTGTAGCTATTAAACAACTGCTTTCTTCTTCTTAAGGAGTTTGATAGAGGGAGCTGTAACAATGGAGGTCATATTGTCCCGAAATCGAAGAGACGACAGGAGAGGAGAAAGTCAGCCGTTCCGAGAACGAACCTTGTCCGCAGTCTGTTTAGAATGAAGTTCACCTCAGGCGGGAATCGAAGTTTTAACGCGACGCACTTTGACATGTATGTAGGTTAAATATACGTAAAATTATATGTTTGTTGTTGTTGTTGTTGTTGTTGTTGTTGTTGTTGTTGATGTTTACTAATGCAAAGGAATTGATCATTAGGTCATTTTCCTAGATGAAATAAATAAGAGAAATCAAACTTACCGTATAGACAGGGAATCACTCAAATCTTCATTCGGTGACTTGAACACGGACACAAACTCGCTGAAATTCCTCTTCAGGTTGCCAAAGGTCATCGGGGTGGTATGTGGGGTAGGAGGTGTGTCCAGAAGACCTCCCAGGGGCCCA
>NW_007377564.1:331460-334399 GCF_000475195.1 Diaphorina citri | reverse complement strand
GGTGGATAAATACCCGGGTAAATACCCAATTTTTATTTACCCACCCAGTGGGTATTTACCCACGACCCATCACTACTTAGGTGGGAATGAAACAAGGAGGGCACACCATTTTCAAGATAACTAGGCTGATGATTTTCATCAATGATGGTGAGTTTTATTATTTTCAAACTTCTTTCTCTTCATACCTGGATCACTAAATCTTCTCTGAGTGGGGCTATCTTCACCGCTGAAGGGTATGGCAGGGGGCAGACTGGTGAATGAATCATTGGCATTCACACTAGTCAAATATTTGGCATTGACGGGCTTCTTGTTCAAATTCATGTTGGTAGGCATGACAGGGGATTGTTGGGGTTTGGTGTGGTGGAAACATTGATATGATGAACAGCAAGATGGCTGATAAATCTGAAAAGAAAAGAAGAGGATCACATTTTAAAGCAAGGGAAACAAAGGTAACTACCATTTTTTTTTTCAATAGAAAATTTTCCTCTTATCCTGTTATTTTGTATCAATCTTTGATTCTAGGTACCTTTTAATTTTCAGGGACAAGTGCTTTCTGCAAACTGTGTTCACTAGGTACATACAGACATACCTGTAAATGGAGTCTCAAAGACAACACCTATTTAAGTAGATAGGTATCCCCTTTATGATTAAATGACTAGGTATCTAGTACCCTTCAATAATTCCTGCAACCATCCTAGGTCATACTTACAGGAAGAAATGATACAGATGCATGATGTTCTATGGGTATTGCTGGTGGTAATGGTGACATCGGGTAACACATTGATGATTCTGATATGGCTGAGTACAGACCACGATTCTGTGGTAGCTCGTTAGATGGATGGGGCTTTGTTTTACGTCTGGTACGAGGTTTGGGTCGGATATGATACTGAAAATTTGTGTCATGGTGCTCATTGATGTTCTTGTTTGACTTGGATTTACTGTAACAAAATTACAGAACATTAAATACCTGGGTAGTTTGGGTTAAGTTAATGAATTCCTAATTTCTAGCCTTCAAATAATCCAAATGAAGCTTATAAATTAGTAAGTCATCTTCTCTTATTTTAGGTAAAAAATGGGTTAACATCTCTTATGTAATTTTATTTACCTCTCTTCCATGGTTTGTCAAATGAAAAACTGTAAAGTCTTTGTTAGGAACTCTCCTCAGTGTTCACCTTGCAAACACATTTTTCCTTTGTAATAATTCACTTCTTCATGACGGGACAGTGCTTCTTTATATGGTAATGGTGTTTTTGAACATGATTGAAAAAACACAATAATCAATAACAGATCTATCTAACACCCACAGAAAGGCATTTGGCCTGAGGCATGTTGTGGTGAATGGTGCAAAAAACTTTAGACTTGGTTAATCAGATTATTCCTTTATTTGATTAAGTAGGTACTCACCATGTTGCATTGTCCATTGTTGAAACGAGTATGTATTACAATGAGAAAGTTTACATAGCCATCCTTATCTCGGGTTCTCGGGTAATAAATTATTCTAATGAAAAATATTCAAGAAATTCAAAATTTTCTAGTGCTAATCAGTAAAATCAACCATTTCGTTTGTTTTGAGATTTGCAAAATTTTGTGATAAACAAAACGAACAGCGAGAAGCGAGCAAAAAGTCACCTGTATGAAAGTTGATTTTTTTTAAAATTCAGGAATCTCAAAGTTTGTCCGGCATTTTAGTCAATTTATTGTTCAGGAAATATAGGAAATTTTTAAAAAAATTGATATAAAATTGATAAAATGAAGAATTTTTCTCAGTTTTAATCATTCAAATTGATTTTAAATGATCTTTTTTTCTTCCGAGGATTGCTCATAGTGATCATTTTGGAAACCACTGTCAATATTTTTCATCATGTCACGAGACGGACGTTGCCAGCTTCTCACACATTACACTTGTAATTTTTTTGAACTTGAATCTTGATTACTTGATTTCTTGATCTTGAAATCGAACGTCTTCAGGATTTACTTTAAATTTTTTATTGAAAGTCAGTCTATAACTTACTAGTGAAATCCGAGATCTATTCTACAAAATGGTTTAAATACCGTTTCCAATCTCACCAGTTTCATTTTGACAAGGTCTTCAGTTGAGTGGTTACACAACCTACGTACATCATGAATTTGATCAGACGATCCTCTCAATTACTGGTGATTACTTTCAAATGCTATGTTAGTCCAAAGTGTTCCAATCATACTCGGTAAGCATTTCTCTACATCTCAAAAAACAACATTTAGAACACTGTCAAATTTGACCCAATCCTTGGAAGGAACGTTTCAAAGCTCTCTAGCTCTCTACCTACCCGAAAAGTTTCAGACGGAAGGGAACATAATGACGCCTCCAGGGTCCAAAGTTATATTAAATTGTTCACGTGGCCACACTCTACCTCCGCTCAGGCCGACCGTAGGAGGAGCTCATCCGGTGCCATTTTCTCCGGGCCGGGTCTCCTTAAGGGGGGCTAGAGGCAGCAGTTTTCCCCCTATAAAAGAAAAGAAAATATGAGTACCTAGTATTAGTCGTATTTTTCCTTGTGAAATTTGGGTTGAGTTATCCACGATTTTCTCTTTTCTAAAGGTAGGTATTTGCCAATTTTCAGCCCAGGATTCTTTATTAGGATTGCATGGAATCTAGAGTGATCCGTAAAATGGAAAACTTTAACTCATATTCCACAAGAAAATACGGACAACATTGATTGTAATTTGTCAAAATTTGCCCATTATTGGAATATCCCCTCGTCCCCGTTAGGCTATGAACGACCCTGACTCCTCTTGTACTATATTAATGTAGCTTTCTATTTGAATGACAGGGCTTTCTTATTGCTTTTGCGTACACGAGTTCTCAGCCTTCTTGGAAGCGAGAGCAGAGAGCAATCTTTTTATTGAGTTCCTTTGACTTTCCAACGTAGGTTGTCTCTCGTCTGTAGCAATTCTGGAAA
>NW_007377564.1:326735-330251 GCF_000475195.1 Diaphorina citri | reverse complement strand
GTCGAGCTATACCGCCAGAAAATACAAACTTAATGAAAACGATCCAGAGTCCAGACCTCTCACATTCTAGGAGACCTAAGTCGCGCAACTCCAAAGTGAGTGGTCTCTACCAATTTTTCATAGGTTTAGATTTTCAGGCTGCGCGGCGTCACGGGAATACAAGCTAACTAAAAGTCGCTCGTCTACGCTAAATTCAGTAAATACTATTTATGATGCCTATAGGTATGTACTATGAACCTACCTACTCCCCTCTCGTGGGTAAATTAAAATAATTTATTTTCAGTCCTAGAACGTAGAGCTCACTCAAAAGTGAATGGAACACTCACAGAGAGCTATAGTTCTTCACGATAACTTTCCATTGAGAAGCTCGAAGCTTTCTACTATGGGGACTGAGAGGGCTGAGTCATTGTGTCAACACAGAGGCATAAGCGTTATACAGGATCCACTGGAAGGAAAAAAGATCCACAGAACCTACCACAACACGATAATACAAGATATAAATGGTTTTCGAGGCGATTTCGGTCGACTGTAGTATACTCGTAGATGTAGTAAATACATACCAATGGATCTTCTTCTCGTCTTTTTCATCGCCTTTTCCCGTATACAGACGGGGTCGGCGTTTTTCGTCAGAATCAGCCGTAACTAGAGTGATTGCTTTGGACTGACATTTGGTTTTGGCTACAAATTTTACGGCTACAAAGACATATCCATAGATCGTAAAGACAAAGTGCTGCTAGTAATCAGTTCTTTATTTATACCATAAGCTCCGAGGGTACCCTATCGCCATCAGTATTTTACTCAACAATATTTGCTCTAAGTAGGTATAGTTGTTTGTATTGAAAGTTTTTTTTCTCTCCCATCAATGAAATCCTGGCTTAGTGAATGAAACCCAAGTACTAAAACCCAAGACTATAAGTAACACAGTGTCATTTTTTAACTTAGCGTAGGTAGGTTTTAGGAAAAGGGCCCTCGATGGGATCCAAAAACCAATCAGCAAAAGCTGAACTTGAACTCGAACCACCAATCTTCGGATCCGAAGTCAACTGAACTAAAATCAAGCTACTGAGGTTGGTTTCCAGCCTAGTTAGCTTGGACTGCTTGAGGGTTGTTCCAGCCTCGTTAGCCTGTCTTGTAAGCGCTGGGTCGAGGGTTCGATTTCCGCTCTGAGCGGTTTATCTTAACATCATAATGTTGAGATGTTTGTTCTCGGAACGGCTGGCTTTGACCTACCCCCTCTTCATTCTTTCTTCGCTTTCGGGACGATAAGACCTTTAGCAGTTACAGTCCCCTCTGTCAAATCTCTGATCTCTGAAGAAATAGAAAAGTCTACCTAAGGTCTTAAGATATAGGAAATTGACTATGTACCTGCCTCGCTAACTAATTCATCTCTAATTGTTTCCAGAATTGCTACAGACGAGAGACAACCTACGTTGGAAAGTCAAAGGAACTCAAGATACGTTGGAAAGTCAAAGGAACTCGATAAAAAGATTGCTCTCTGCTCTTGTACACCCAAGTGAAAACTACAGTAACCATATAAAATGCAATCGACATCTAAGAATACACACCAAACTCAGTTAGTACTGACCTGAATACCATCTTATCTGTAGGACATTATGGCCCCAAGGAAATCACCTACTAGGCGATACATCGGAGATATTTTGTCCCACTAAATTTTAACCAAAAATGTTTTGTTTTGGTTCCTGCTGGATTTTCATTTTATTTTGCAATTTGTACATTATACCGTGCTTGCCTAGCCACAACCCGTGAGACAACCTCCGTGGAGTTCGTGGGTATCACACTTGCAAACCGAGGGCCCTGGTTCAATTCTCGCCCGGACTATTACATATATTTCTAAGTGTAATCAGTGCCATTCTAGTTTATACGTACACACAGAAGCGAGCACAAGAAAATGTCACAACTCAGTACTGGGTGACACAGAAGACTCGCGACTAAATGCAAACGGATTCAGTCCATTGCTACTGGTATACCCTGTATCGTTGCTTCCGGTGTATCCTGTAGATTTGACTCCGCCTCCAATCCGTAGCTCTTCAAATAGATTGGTGGTCTTTCTGTGAACCCGGTAGAGAAAATACACATTTTAGTCAGAGGGATTTAGACACACGGTCGTAACTGACCTTTCAAATGACAACTTGGTAGCAAAGTATTGGGAATTGGGATGTACGAGGGAAAATGACCTAATTTATTATGTTAAGGCGGTCTCTTCCTGATCCCTTGAGTGCCGCGTCCATTTTAGTTTAGGACTATTGCAAGCTCCGGAAAACGACCTAATAGTTAACTCAAAGCATTTGAAAACAACAACAAAATATCCCAATGACCGATTTAAAATGACATACTTAGGCTGGAACTTCTTACCAAGTTGAATTTTATTATTATATCAATTCTGACATAATCCCACTAGGTAAGCCGAAACCTAAATGACCTCAGCTATCTTACGCCTGAGATTTTTAGAATGGAGATATGTAACCCGCGCAGCACGCTCAGTACGCTCACATAATACGAATTATTCTACCTCGGAGATAAAATGTGAAAGGGTCCGATACCCGGATATTAAGTTCTGCCTTACTCCTTTCTCTGCCCTTCCTAACTTTGTACTTTCCTCTTTAACTCCTCCTCCTACTCCCTCTCTTTCTCCCCTTCTCTCTCTCTCCCTCCTACCCTCTCTTATCCGCCCCATCTTTCTGTTAGTACACGTTTTATTCGATTTCCCTTGTTGCTCTGTCTACCTTTCTATCTTGAGTTCTGTTTGCTTATTCATTGTTATTAATACATCATAAAGAAGAACTCGGGATAAGGAGAGGGAGAGGAAACAAAGTGAGGTAGAAGATATAGAGGGGAGAAAGGGAGAAGAGAGGAGTAAAAGGAAGAGGGAATAAAGAGAGGGGGAGAGAAAGTGAGGTAAAAGAGATAGAGGAGAGAAAAGGAGGAAAGAGGGGGAGAGGAGGAGGAGAAGAAGAAGGAGAGAAAGAAGCACGCAAGGAGAAGAAAGAGGAGAGAAAACAGAGATCATTACTCCCCATTATTTTCATTTCTTTTTTCTACATTGGAGGCTATCATGAAGTTTTCCATTCTATAACTACGTCTATTACTTAAGAACTCTCAAAGCTTTCTGTAGTTTCTTTATTTTAACGCCCCAAACACAATTTCCAGTTTTTTTTTTTTTTGGACTTTCTTATAAGTGGCAGGGTGCTCGCTTGCGTGAGCTTTTCACCTAACCACTAAATAAGGAAAAGAAGAGAGAGAGAGAAAAAAAAGGAGAGAGAGAGAGATATACAGGAGGAGAAAAAAAGAAAGGTTCTCCACTTACTTTTGGTCTGAATTAAGGCTAAGTTGTTTGATTTGAGATTCAACAGCTTCTAATCTCTCTAATACTGACTTGCATGAGGAGCAGTCTAGTTTAGGTGGTGGTGTCTGAAATTAGAAAATATTTAAATTATTTTATTTTCTTTTTTTAAATAAAACTCTATCTCATCAGTGGAAAATCAGATTATTTCAATC
>NW_007377564.1:325421-326706 GCF_000475195.1 Diaphorina citri | reverse complement strand
TAGGACTTTCTTATAAGTGGCAGGGTGCTCGCTTGCGTGAGCTTTTCACCTAACCACTAAATAAGGAAAAGAAGAGAGAGAGAGATATACAGGAGGAGAAAAAAAAGAAAGGTTCTCCACTTACTTTTGGTCTGAATTAAGGCTAAGTTGTTTGATTTGAGATTCAACAGCTTCTAATCTCTCTAATACTGACTTGCATGAGGAGCAGTCTAGTTTAGGTGGTGGTGTCTGAAATTAGAAAATATTTAAATTATTTTATTTTCTTTTTTTAAATAAAACTCTATCTCATCAGTGGAAAATCAGATTATTTCAATCTGATTTTCCCCTGATTGAAATTGCTGAATCTGTGAACAGCAATTGCATTGCTTTCTGAGATTGGGAAGAATTAACTCTCGATGATCAAGCCCTTTTTTTCAATTTAATAAGGGTGTTTAATTTACCTAATTGTAAAATGTACTCCCCATAATATGTCAAAATATATAAGACCTTGGTTAGACTGCGGGGGGAAAAGGGACTTCTCAGTCCTATCCCAGCAGGATAAACAAGGTATATTCTATTCTATTTTTCCATAAAATAAGAAAAAAAAAACTTACTTGAGCAATGCTGGATTGATCCACTATAGATTGGACCCTGGCCATGAAAGCCTCTTCTCTAGCATCTGCAGCATTCTGAATCTCTTTGATTATATCTGAAATACAGAAACGAAATCATTTTAATTTCAACAGGAATTCAGTGTGATCTTTCAATCACCCTAGTTAGGGCTGATTGAGAAGCTGACGAAAAATGCCAACCCTAAAGGTGAGAGAGAGAGAGAAAAAAAAAGAACAGTTGCTCGTTTTTCCCTCTTAACTGTAGGAAGTGTAGAAGTATCCTCTTTAAACTACAAGGTTGGGACAAAAGCAACCTTGCTGTCAGAGGTAGTCTCTTGTCTACAACATGACTTTAATCTCAAACTCATGCATTCAACATGGCATATCATAAGGAGTAACTGATTAGCACATGATTTATTGCCTTGAAAAGTAGAAGGAGACAACTACCTGTAATAAGTAGAGGTGAGTGAACATTTTGATTTTGCACAATGCTCTTCACAAATGCCAACTCTTTCTTAGTCTTGCTCAGCTCTCTGCTCAGTTTGCAGTAGTCTTTCTTCAGTGTGATCATTTCTTCCTCAAAATCCAGGGAAGTCAGTTCATTGGACTCTTCTAGGATTTCATCGGCTTCTCTGGTGTCATCTGATGTGATGCTGATCTCATCATTTCCAAGCCCTGGAAATATTTAGGTACCA
>NW_007377564.1:286018-324575 GCF_000475195.1 Diaphorina citri | reverse complement strand
CTGAAAAAAAAAGGAGAGGATCCCATTTTAAAGAGAAGGAAAGAAAGGTGTCCTTTTTTTTTTTTTTTTTTTTTTTTCATTTATATATTTTTTTATAATAGAAAATCTGCCTGCTATTTGGTACCATTTCATTTTCAGGAATAAGTGCTTTCTACACACTGTGCTCACTAGTTACATACAGTCATACAGATTGAACTAATCAGTGGGATCTCTACATAGGTACCTGTAAATGGGTAGCATTCTTTAGATTTAGAGTAGTCTCAAAGACACCAACTGTTTAAGTATGTATAACCTTTATGATTCAATAACTAGTTACTTATACTTCTAAACTAGTATTTCTTGCAACCCTGGGTCATACTTACAGGAAGAAATGATACAGATGCATGATGTTCTATGGGTATTGCTGGTGGTAATGGTGACATCGGGTAACACATTGATGATTCTGATATGGCTGAGTACAGACCACGATTCTGTGGTAGCTCGTTAGATGGATGGGGCTTTGTTTTACGTCTGGTACGAGGTTTGGGTCGGATATGATACTGAAAATTTGTGTCATGGTTCTCATTGATGTTCTTGTTTGACTTGGATTTACTGTAACAAAATTACAGAACATTAAATACCTGGATGTGGTAGCTCGTTAGATGGATGGGGCTTTGTTTTACGTCTGGTACGAGGTTTGGGTCGGATATGATACTGAAAATTTGTGTCATGGTGCTCATTGATGTTCTTGTTTGACTTGGATTTACTGTAACAAAATTACAGAACATTAAATACCTGGGTAGTTTGGGTTAAGTTAATGAATTCCTAATTTCTAGCCTTCAAATAATCCAAATGAAGCTTATAAATTAGTAAGTCATCTTCTCTTATTTTAGGTAAAAAATGGGTTAACATCTCTTATGTAATTTTATTTACCTCTCTTCCATGGTTTGTCAAATGAAAAACTGTAAAGTCTTTGTTAGGAACTCTCCTCAGTGTTCACCTTGCAAACACCTTTTTCCTTTGTAATAATTCACTTCTTCATGACAGGACAGTGCTTCTTTATATGTTAATGGTATTTTTGAACATGATTGAAAAACACAATAATCAATAACAGATCTATCTACCTAACACCCACAGAAAGGCATTTGGCCTGAGGCATGTTGTGACACATTTTTCCTTTGTAATAATTCACTTCTTCATGACAGGACAGTGCTTCTTTATATGGTAATGGTGTTTTTGAACATGATTGTTTTATTTACCTCTCTTCCATGGTTTGTCAAATGAAAAACTGTAAAGTCTTTGTTAGGAACTCTCCTCAGTGTTCACCTTGCAAACACATTTTTCCTTTGTAATAATTCACTTCTTCATGACAGGACAGTGCTTCTTTATATGGTAATGGTGTTTTTGAACATGATTGAAAAAACACAATAATCAATAACAGATCTATCTAACACCCACAGAAAGGCATTTGGCCTGAGGCATGTTGTGGTGAATGGTGCAAAAAACTTTAGACTTGGTTAATCAGATTATTCCTTTATTTGATTAAGTAGGTACTCACCATGTTGCATTGTCCATTGTTGAAACGAGTATGTATTACAATGAGAAAGTTTACATAGCCAGCCTTATCTCGGGTTCTCGGGTAATAAATTATTCTAATGAGGATAATTAAAATATTCAAGATTCAAAATTTTCTAGTGCTAATCAGTAAAATCAACCATTTCGTTTGTTTTGAGATTTGCAAAATTTTGTGATAAACAAAACGAACAGTGAGAAGCGAGCAAAAAGTCACCTGTATGAAAGTTGATTTTTTTTTAAATTCAGGAATCTCAAAGTTTGTCCGGCATTTTAGTCAATTTATTGTTCAGGAAAAATAGGTAATTTAAAAAAAAAATTGATATAAAATTGATAAAATGAATAATTTTTCTCAGTTTTAATCATTCAAATTGATTTTAAATGATCTTTTTTTCTTCCGAGGATTGCTCATAGTGATCATTTTGGAAACCACTGTCAATATTTTTCATCATGTCACGAGACGGACGTTGCCAGCTTCTCACACATTACACTTGTAATTTTTTTGAACTTGAATCTTGATTTCTTGATCTTGAAATCGAACGTCTTCAGGATTTACCTACTTTAAATTTTTTATTGAAAGTCAGTCTATAACTTACTAGTGAAATCCGAGATCTATTCTACAAAATGGTTTAAATACCGTTTCCAATCTCACCAGTTTCATTTTGACAAGGTCTTCAGTTGAGTGGTTACACAACCTACGTACCTACATCATGAATTTGATCAGACGATCCTCTCAATTACTGGTGATTACTTTCAAATGCTATGTTAGTCCAAAGTGTTCCAATCATACTCGGTAAGCATTTCTCTACATCTCAAAAAACAACATTTAGAACACTGTCAAATTTGACCCATTGCCAGCCTAGTTAGCTTAGTTGGTAGCGTGTCTGCCTTGTAAGTTGTTAGTCCAAAGTGTTCCAATCATACTCGGTAAGCATTTCTCTACATCTCAAAAAACAACATTTAGAACACTGTCAAATTTGACCCAATCCTTGGAAGGAACGTTTCAAAGCTCTCTAGCTCTCTACCTACCCGAAAAGTTTCAGACGGAAGGGAACATAATGACGCCTCCAGGGTCCAAAGTTATATTAAATTGTTCACGTGTCCACACTCTACCTCCGCTCAGGGACGATCGTAGGAGGGTTATTTCAATCTGATTTTCCCCTGATTGAAATTGCTGAATCTGTGAACAGCAATTGCATTGCTTTCTGAGATTGGGAAGAATTAACATAAAAAAATGTATGAAAGAGAATGAACAATAGAGTAAGTAAATATTATGAAGGTATTAGGATTTATAATGGATGATCCAATTGTTCCATTGCTCCGAGGAGATTTACGTACTGTTTTAAAGCCTTGTTGGTACCTACTACTCAATCAATCAATCTATCAAGAAAATGTTTGGTACCTCAGATGTAAAGAAGGAACGAAGAAAGAGTAGGTACATACCTCTGTAATATGTATAGGTTCAGTATGGATCGTACACGGTTTGTTTTATTTTATTATGAATTTTTCAAGCATATAAGTAATAAATAAACAAGCCCCCAATAAATATTAATACAATGCTAAACTTACGAACATGAGGGAGGGTGGGGGGCACGTATTTTTATTGCTTGAACAGAAAATTTGCCGTCAAACATCCTCTGTTTATCCCTCTTCCTCTTTATAAAGTAATGCTGTCTTTATTGAGATACTCTTTATAAAGTAATAGGTACTGTCTTTATTGAGATCACTGTTCCAACATACTGTGCACTGAAATTTTTGTGGCCCTGGCGTTTGAAAGGATGCCGAATATTTTCGTCAAGAGAGGAAAGAAATACAGTCTTTAGTGCGGAGTCTTTCGTCAAATCAGAGTAAAACCAGGTAAAGAAGATCAGAACAACGTCATAAAGTCTCTGCCAGATACCTACGCCATGAGGAAATTCCAGCTTTCGACCACTTCAAAATACTCCAAAGAGCCCATAGGCTTTTCTCTCCCCTCTATATCTCTCCGGCAAAAGCTTAAAACATAGTATGTAACTATACCTAACATTTATGTACCTATTTTACTAATGTTTACAACATTGTACGTGTATATTTTACTATGTATTTTCAAACGTTTACAACTACCTATGTAACGTTGTACGAAATTTTCGAGAGATTCCCACATTCCCTGTATTATGTCCGCCATTGCTCTCTCTCTCTGCAATTCCCCTGGGTTTCAGCTACCTCTACGTTTAGGGTAAAGACAATGCTTACTCTGAACAAAAGCTCGAGGAAGTTTCTTTGTAATACTTTGTATATTTTCCAGCGAAAACTTTCATAAGTAAGATAGATAGATATACCCATTTGCTTCAATATATTCTTAAAGCTTTTGCCATACTATTTTCTTGTTTGAAATACAGGGTGTACTTGATTCAGGTCACTTTAGTGGGTACAACGACTTACTGACGCAAAAATCAACAAAATCAAAAGCCTCTGAAATTGGAGAGTTCTTGGACAAATGGACAGCAACATGCTGATGATAATAGTATCGTAGGTGAATTTCCAGATATGTACCTACTTTAGACGCACGTATAGGTCTGAACCGCTCCTTTAAGTAATTGGATTTAAGGAGCAACAAATAAAAGGACATTGGTACAATTTACCTAAATGACTACCATGTGCCTATGCCTATCGTTGTGGATTCGTTATAGTTTCATTCGGATGTCAAACACAAGTTGAACATCCTATATACATCTTCACAAGCCATAATATTCTCCAAGTTTCCTCGAACAAGGAGCGCCCCACAATTTCGACAAAGCAACACACGTGTGCCCCTTTTTCCACCTCTCTCTCTCTCTCTCTCCTCGCAAAAATCAACAAAATCAAAAGCCTCTGAAATTGGAGAGTTCTTGGACAAATGGACAGCAACATGCTGATGATAATAGTATCGTAGGAGAATTTCCAGATATGTACCTACTTTAGACACACGTAGGTCTGAATCGCTCCTTTAAGTAATTGGATTTAAGGAGCAACAAATAAAAGTAATAACATTGGTACAATATTTACCTTAATGACTACCATGTGCCTATGCCTATCGCTGTGGATTCGTTGGTTTCATTCGGATGTCAAACACAAGTTGAACATCCTATATACATCTTCACAAGTCATAATATTCTCCAAGTTTCCTCGAACAAGGAGCGCCCCACAATTTCGACAAAGCAACACACGTGTGCCCCTTTTTCCTTCCCTCCCTCCTCTTTGACCTCAAATTGCTGTAACGTCATACAGTAACACAGTAAAATTAGGTATTAGGTTGTAGATGATACGTTAGCTATTTCATTTGACTTGCAAAAGTTGCAGCCATTTTAAGAGAGGTCTAAATGAATTGTTGAATAAAACTATCAGGTTGAATAAAATGTAACAGCAATGATTGATAATGATTAATGAGAACATCATATTTTGGTCACTCACTCACGATGTGTTCCATCCCAAATGACAAAACTAAACGCACTGATAACGCAAGTGATAAGAAATATTTTGATAAGAGAAAAATATGCTTTAGAATGATAACTGGACATTTTGTGATTCAATACCAAATCTTTTCTAATATGAGCGACCTTTGAGCTTATTTGGTGAATTGTCTTACTCAAGTTGAATACTGATTCATTTCAAAATGCTTTGTGGCCGGAAAGAAATCATAATAATTTTGATTTTATCAACATATTGAAGGATATTCAAAGGTCGAATGCGGTCCAATATGATGTCATTTCGGGTGACACATTTTGTGGGTATTACATTGGCATGCAGTCACGCAGTGACTAGTGAGTGATACCTACATACATCCAATTATGTTCTTCCTAATTTAAGTACCTAGGTAAAAATAATTTGGGGATTTGGTAATACTGGGATGGTTTTTTGGACTTTTGAACTTTAAATCATTTTTGATAGTAGGTAGTGACTGTATCTTGAACACTACAGGTACATTTCCGAATGTGAAATATTATTCGGATTTCGTACGTCCAATGAAAAGGTGTTTTGGCACATCCACTATTTTGAATACCTACTCGTAATAGTAGAATGGCCATTGCACGTTACCAAATTTAGTATACCTATATACGTATACAACCAAATGTTAGTGTTCTTCAACCTTAAAGTAAACAGATAGTAGGTATTACCTATTTTTTGTTTAATAAATATTCAACAATTTATTCAATAAATAAACCATAGGTACTTGAACCTTACTTGAAGGTACCTAAAATATGAGTGCTCCCTAAACCATAATACGGCACCCACCTATTTGTGTATTCAAGAGGAGAACAGATAAAGGTACCTATTTTATTAATGAAATCCCGAATTCCCTCTGGAGTTCTTTTATACATAAATATATTACTAGAGAGGCCCTGAGGCCCTTTAGTGTGACGCACGTCTCCCCAAGTGGAAAGCAAACACTTTTTTTTTCATCATGATGAAAACAAAATGGGAAAAAAAGGCACTGATTTCTCTCTTGAATGAAATTTTTTGATTGACATCCGAAATCTCTATGTTCCTTTGGCTAAGCTCAATAATGTGCTCGTGGGCTTTTGGAATAAACTCCTGGATGAACAATCGCTTTCTTGGACAACTCGCTATCTAAACAAGACTTACTTGGGGCACTTGAGAGCTGGAAATGGTCGTTTAAACATGATTTTTTGCAAAGTAAATTTTTCAATGGATCCATTTTTAGCTAAATCCCTTTGGGTAGGGATTGTGTCCTTTGGGCCACCAGGAAGCTATTCGCTATGAAAACTTGTTTTTCTTTGTGTTATTGTTTCTTAACATTGGTATGTATCTACACCTAGTTCATACACACAAGGAGCTGGTCTGGTATCATTACATTTATCTTGAACTAAAGGGGCTTTGTTTAGATAGCTATAATTTGGAGTTTTTTTTTTTCGATTTTATCAACATATTGAAGGATATTCAAAGGTCGAATGCGGTCCAATATGATGTCATTTCGGGTGACACATTTTGTGGGTATGACATTGGCATGCAGTCACGGAGTGACTAGTGAGTAATACCTACATCCAATTATGTTCTTCTTAATTTAAGTACCTACCTAGGTAAAAATTATTTGGGGGTTTGGCAATACTGGGATGGTTTTTTGGACTTTTGAACGTTAAATCATTTTTGATAGTAGGTAGTGACTGTATCTTGAACATTACAGGTACATTTCCGAATCTGAAATGTCCAACATTATTTCGATTTCGGACGTCCAATATGACAAGGTGTTTTGGCACATCCACTATTTTCGAGCAATAATATTAGAAAGGCCATAGCACATTTGCCACATTTAATATACCTATGTGCACAAACAAACAAATGTTAGTGTTCCTCAACCTTAAAGTAAATAAATAGTAGGTATTACCTATTTTTTGTTTAATAAATATTCAACAATTTATTCAATAAATAAACCATAGGTACTTGAACCTTACTTGAAGGTACCTAAAATATGAGTGCTCCCTAAACCATAATACGGCACCCACCTATTTGTGTATTCAAGAGGAGAATGGCCGGAGCTTTTTTGGTATAGGTAATTAGTTGTAATCTTTTAATTGAAATTTACAGATGTCCGTCGCATCTTTTAATGATGTAGTTGTAGGTATTTGCTTCACAAATTGAATTTCAGTAACATAAGGAACAAACTGAATCAGAAGTCAGAAGGTATTATTCAAGACAGATTAGGAAAGTCATACCTATGGCGCAATTAATGGACGCTAGCAATTTAAAAACAATAGCTCGTGACAGAAGTGCTATAACATTCGGACTTTACCTAGGCACATAAAACTTGATGATTAAGTTAAAAGCGTGCTCAAAGTTCACATTGCGTCGTAGCATTTACAACAAGTCAGTAAACGATTAGAGCATTGCTAAGAACTGAGGACACAATTCTATAAAACAATGATTACCTGCTAGCTACAAGATACCGTAGATGTTATACCTACATGAAGCACCTAGTATCTGCTATTATAAGCTGTTGGTAATCTTGCATAGAGTTCTAATGGTTTGAGTCAATAAAACTCATAAAACTTGATGATTAAGTTAAAAGCGTGCTCAAAGTTCACATTGCGTCGTAGCATTTACAACAAGTCAGTAAAAGATTAGAGCATTGCTAAGAACTGAGGACACAATTCTATAAAACAATGATTACCTGCTTGCTACAAGATACCGTAGATAATATACCTACATGAAGCACCTATAAACACAATTATTGGTGCCTATCCGGCCTCCTAGTAAAAGTCTAAACCCCATTACCCCATCAAGCTCCGTACCTACACAAAGGTAGATATATAGAAAACATTTTATCTTCTCTTGTCAAAAAACAGACTTCGGTAAAAAGCTTTTACAGGAAAAACATTCATCATTTCCACAGAATGTCTCCAATGTCAGCTCAGGTTTGGGTGAAGGGGACACAAAACGTGATCGACATTCAATATGGTACGGGATCTTAACGGAAAGCACAGGGGCGATTTTAAAGAATTTATTTAAAGAATCACACTTCATAGAGATTGTGTTTGGTAGCGTAGTAGTGCGACTTTTAGTACAGCGGAGTCGCGTGATGCCGCCTGGAAATCCAAACCTAATGAAAATGATAGAGAAATCTCACACTGGAGTCGTGCGACTTAGGTCTCCTAGGACCTAGAGTGTGGGAGGTCTGTATCAGTTTCATATGGTTTGGATTTTCAGGCGACATAGCTCGACTCCGCACGACTAAAAGTCGCACGTCCACGCTTCCAATTTCCAATGTGTGGCGGGCCTTATGTCAAAAGATCAGACAAAAGTAGTAGGTAGGTAATACCTTTTTTCCATGTTTTGCAGATGTGTGTTACAGGTAATTTTCTATGTTCTTCAGACGAGAGTTTAAATTGGAAATTTGACATTCTGGTAAGGACTGCTCTGTCTTCTAGAGGACACTGTACACATCATCATAGCTAATATCATCATCATTATCCCCATCTTTCACGTTTCAAGAGGGGGCCCTCACCAAATTTATCTATCCCATCGAAAAATTATCGGTCTAATTTTCTCTCCGCCTCACCTGAATTCTCTTTCCCCTCTTCAAGACTTTAAGTTCTGTGAAAGGTAATTTTAAGGATGAGAAAACAGGCGCAAGAGGGGGTATGGTTATTAAGGGGATGATAATTATCTACCACTAAGTCTTCTTCCTACCTGAGGTATTATTACACCCCTCCCTTACCTTTGAACGTAATCCCATCTCTATGGAAAATGAATCTACTAAAGTTGAAAATACGTTTCGGGAGGCTGAAAATTACCGCAAGCTTGAGTGGGTATATTATGTTTCTACGCCATTTTATGCTTTCGAATTCCCACAACCGCTATACAGTTAGGTGGGTTGGTAAACAGAGTGGAGTTGTTGAAACTTGGGATTTTTTTTCACGAATGTATAAATGCACTTAGGGTTGTTTCTGAAGCTTGAGGTCAGCTTGCTTCCTACATAGAATAGAATAGAACATGTTTATTCTGCTCGAGTTATTGAAACTTGGGCGATACATGGTCGACTGTGGATTGAAACACAAGCCCCAGTTGAACACTCGAGGTTTTCACATGGATTTTAATTCTCTTTTGAACTGAATTACGTATAGATAATCAGAAGAAGAATGATTAGAGATATAGAGCCCAGCTTTCATTGATCAGAACCCTTTCTGTCACTCCTGGCTCTTTTCTTAAAACTTGAGAAATAATGCCTGTGAGCCCTGACTAAAAAAATTATAATGTTTTAAGGGAGAGTCAATCATAGTCTAGCTGAAATGCTGAATGAATAATGAATAAGTACACTCGGAACAAAATTATGAGACTAAATGACTAAACTTTAGCAAATCCTGCAGAACTTCAAGCTTTGCATGCAATATAAAATCACTCGGGACCCAACATTTACATTAGAACTATTTTTTTTATTCACTGCTAATTTTTTTGTACATTAAAAATAGAAAGTAAAAAATTAAATAATAATAATAATAATTATGATATAGGTTCCTACAACCTAAATGATATTTAAAATTTAAATGAACTATTTTATAGGTAGGTACCTACTATTATACCTATGAGTAGGTAGGAAAATTTTGTAGAAAAAATTGCCGGCATAATACTAGTATTAGGTAGGTATATTACCTACTTGTAGTCTTGGTACATTACACAAACAGAGGCATAACACAAACAGTTGGAAATCTAAAAGTTGGAGAGTAACCACCGGCACCAGTTTCAGTCATGTAAGGGAATTTAAATATCTGGGAGTCACCATTACCGATACTGTGACAGAGCAGACTGAAATATTGAGAACAGGTTAGCTGCAGCAAACAGAACAAGCTATTATCGAGAACTACTAAACTCCGCATATAGGTAGGTACAAAACCATCATCCAACTAGTCCTGCTATACGGTTCAGAAGTATGGACGCTTTCGAAAGTATATATTGGAGAGAACTTGGGATTTTTTTTCACGAATGTATAAATGCACTGAGGGTTGTTTCTGAAGCTTGAGGTCAGCTTGCTTATTACATAGAATAGAATAGAATATACCTTGTTTATCCTGCTCGAGTTGGGCGATACAGTCAAGCACTCGAGGTTTTTACATATTATTTATATATATATTTATAAAAAAAAGTAATTAAGATTTATTAAAAATTCACCCTCGTATGTATGAAATCCAAAGATAAACTTAAGTTTAACTTAAGACGAACAATGTTGCCAATTTCATGTCATTTCTTGAGATAACTGGCTAGATTTCATGAAATTTGGCAAGATTTTCATTTCAAGTTAAACTTAAGTTTATCTTAAGATTTCATACATACGGGGGTCAGTCTCGAACAAACGAAAGCCTCATCTCTTCTTTGATCGAACGGGAACCACTCTTCATCCAAATCAGGATACAATGATACATTGGATTTTCATTCTCTTTTGAACTGAATTACGTATAGATAATCAGAAGGAGAATGATTAGAGCCCAGCTTTGGTTGATCAGAACCCTCTCTGTCACTTTTGACTCTTTTCTTTAAGCTTGAGAAATATTACCTGTGAGCCCTGACTAGAAAAAAAACAACATGTTTTAAGGGAGAGTCAATCATAGTCTAGCTGAAGTGAATGAATAATAAATACATTCGGAACAAAATAATAAGCTATTATGAGACTAAAGTAGGTAAGCACCTATAGTATCTGCTATAAGCTGTTGGTAATCTTGCATAGAGTTCTAATGGTTTGAGTCAATAAAACTCAGGATCGGATAAGTGGCTTGTGAAACGGATAAGTTGGGTACAGCAGTCTGACCAAATTACCAAAGAAAGAACCAAACAAAAAGAAATTTTCGAGAAAATTTTTTGGGTCTCCAAAAATTAAACGGTCCATTTAAACTAAAAGCTAATTTTTTGTCAGTCAATCTTTTGAAACAAAAACGTAGTCATGAATATTTAATGGTCAAAGTGTAATAATTCTCTGTTAAGGCTAGGTATTACCTATACCTATCGTAATACTGATGATAGATGGGGCGATGTTTATTGTAGTAAGTTTTTAACCTACTGGAGTAAGATTTGAAAAATTAAGTAGGTATTATACAATATTTAATATGTAGGTAGGTATATTTAGATAGGTATGTAGACTTTTGAGTGAACACATCTAACACCTGAGGTTATAAAAAAACTGACTCATTGCAGTATTGTGCAGTTTAAAAGTTAAAAGAAACTCTCAAATTCACACGCCATGGTCCAAATATTATAGGATTACACGAACTTTATTTCACAAAGCACAACTACCTCCTACCACAAATACCTAATAGATATAATCTATGATAACTTGTTATTATTATTATTATTATTATTTTTTTATTTTAGGTGTGAATGCTGTGAGCCCATTTTCAAGAGAGGTACATAGGTATAAACTCTACATAACGGGGCGGGACGGTACTGAAGAATAAATTATAGGTAAATACAAAGTTTTCTTCGATTATTACCAAACGATTAGGATTGCAACCAAGAAAAAGTGCACTTCTAAAAGAGGTGGGTAGTATCAGGCTATCAGCATCAATATCTGGATTATTTGTTTTGCAAAGATTGAAAGCTCGCCGTCAGTTTATTTACAAACAATTGGAAAGCAGTTAACGAAAGCTTACACGCGTTGATCACGTGACACCGAATACAAAACGGTTATTAATATTTAAATTGTGTAATCCAGCTGATATGGGGGTCACAAGATTGCACCAGTCGTGAAAAAAATGAAAATCCTTTCTGCTGAAATCTCCCGTACCCACTGCTGAAATCTCCTGTACCCACGCGTATGTGTTATTTCAACGCACACTTTTCTATAGTCTCCTTGTGGATGAGGATATTTTGTTCGCGGATTTTGCGATTATGTTCGCGGATTTTGCGATTATGTTCGCGGATTTGGCAATTATGTGGCTAATTTTTTGTCAGTCAATCTTTTGAAACAAAAACGTAGTCATGAATATTTAATGGTCAAAGTGTAATAATTCTCTGTTAAGGCTATACCTACCGTAATACTGATGATAGATGGGGCGATGTTTATTGTAGTAAGTTTTTAACCTGCTGGAGTAAGATTTGAAAAATCAAGTATTATACAATATTTATTATGTAGGTTAGGTATATTTAGATATGTTGACTTTTGAGTGAACACATCTAACACCTGAGGTTATAAAAAAACTGACTCATTGCAGTATTGTGCATCAGTTTAGAAGTTAAAAGAAACTCTCAAATTCACACGCCATGGTCCAAATATTATAGGAAAACACGAACTTTATTTCACAAAGCACAAATACCTCCTACCACAAATACCTAATAGATATAATCTATGATGACTTTTTTTTATTATTATTATTTTAGGTGTGAATGCTGTGAGCCCATTTTCAAGAGAGGTAAACTCTACATAACGGGGCGGGACGGTACTAAAGAATAAATTATAGGTAGGTAAATACAAAAATGTTTTCTTCGATTATTACCAAACGATTAGGATTGCAACCAAGAAAAAGTGCACTTCTAAAAGAGGTGGATAGTATCAGGCTATCAGCATCAATATCATCTGGATTATTTGTTTTGCAAAGATTGAAAGCTCGCCGTCAGTTTATTTACAAACAATTGGAAAGCAGTTAACGAAAGCTTACACGCGTTGATCACGTGACACCGAATACAAAACGGTTATTAATATTTAAATTGTGTAATCCAGCTGATATGAGGGTCACAAGATTGCACCAGTCGTGAAAAAAATGAAAATCCTTTCTGCTGAAATCTCCTGTACCCACGCGTATGTGTTATTTCAACGCACACTTTCCTTCTACATTGCAGAAGATGAGGATATTAAAGATTTTGATTGATTCAAAATTAATAAAGGCTCTGCTGAACAGACGATTTTCCCCTGAGGAAAAATTGGATTCGTTTTATCAACCGAAAATACATTTCCTGGGAACTTAATTAAAAAAGTTTTCTGAGTTTTCTCTTTGAAAGAGCTTTTAGGTTTCCCGTTCTTCTAACCTCATAACAGGTCTACAAACCTAACCAGAATAATTTTTGGGGACATTTAGATGTATTTGAGTAGGTATCTATTCTATAGCTACCTATCCATGTGTCCATACAAAATGGTATGCCAAGTCCTATTTCAAGCATTCTAAATAAAGCACTTTCCTCCTTACTATGCCTCTGAGCATAATGTCGGTAAACATAAAACAAAACTAAGTCCGTCACTTCATTTCCATGTGTTAGATAAGCATTGAGCATCGGGTAGATATTATCACCATGATTATTGAGAATTTCCGAAGACTATTCCAACTCAAATATTGACTTACCAATTATCAGAAACCAAAAAAGTTCGCCTCCTTTGTTGACTTTGGTCTTCCTTTCGAAACTTTAGGTAATGCGCAGTTGATGATTTTCCACGAATTACTTTACAGTGACGTTTGACACTTCGAACTATCAACAATTTTGATTCCGTTTCCTTTAACGTTGGATGTGTCTGCCGAACTACAGGGTGGTGATGATGGTCAGAGGAATATTAAGCATGTATAATACAGGCTCTAGGGTCTGGCTGGGGGACCTTAAACAGGGAGTACGGCAGCCTGAATTTCCCTTGCTAAGGTTGAGTGCGAAGGGCATCCACTCATAAAATTTGTAGCCAAAAATAAATGTCAGCCCAAAACAATCACCCTAGTTATACCTATAGTTAGGGCTGATTGAGAGGCTGACACGCACGCCTCATGCATATTTCATTGTCCGATGTCAATCAAGCATTGAATAACTGTTTTCGTGTTCCATAGTAGCATAACGCACGAGGTTGACTATGTGTGAGTATTAGGTTCTTCTAATGACTGTTTTTCTTCTTATGATTACTGGCGGGTATGGGAGTACGATGTTCTTATAAGTTGGGTGTCTCTTCGTTTCGATATTGACGATTTTGTTGTTGTTATATCGATGCCGATCGGTGATGGCAAAATAAAGAAAAAAATATCCTTTTTTATTAGCCACACACCCAGGGTGATTGTCTCTAGACATCATGTTCAATTTGTTTATCGGCGTTAGTGCCAGCTCATGTTTATAGTCGATGAGTAGGTAATCCTCATGTTGAGTGAAAAGCCAACAGCACACGATTCCCCAGATGATCACCTACCGTTGCCTATTTACTTCAGTGATCCATTGGGAACTCTGTTCCATTCAAAGTGGTGTTTTCTGATGCCACAACTTACCTATATTTATTTCCACTGTGATATATTCCTAGACGTGCAAAAGGCTTGGTAGTCTTGGCACATTCATGTGAATTCCTATTTCCTACCCACTCTTCATCACTGAGCGCTGGATTTCCGGATTGGATTGGAAACAGTCATGCATGCAGATTATCCCTGTATAACTGGATTACCTCAGAATCATTGTAGAGATCTAAACCGCAATACCTACTAGTGGATCTTCAATAAAAAATATTGTACAAGACATGTCTATTTTTTACTGTAAAAAAGAAAAAAAAATCCATTTGATTATTGTGAGGTAGGTAATTCATTTACCAAAAAGAGCATCGTTTACAAATTTTATTACATACTTTTTTTGTACTATTTGTTGAATTGCAATGGCCTACGACG
The DNA here is from genome assembly GCF_000475195.1 of Diaphorina citri. Taxonomy (NCBI): domain Eukaryota; kingdom Metazoa; phylum Arthropoda; class Insecta; order Hemiptera; family Psyllidae; genus Diaphorina; species Diaphorina citri. The sequence goes on along the minus strand of NW_007377564.1, from coordinate 309,948 downwards.
TGATCTTTTTCGTCAATTGTGGAATCAAAAGAACACCACATCAGAAGCAAAATAAATACCTACCTATGCGATGAGTTTTTTTTTCTTTTTTTTTCAGCATTTGCGTTTTATGTCTTACTTGGATATAGGTAAATAAGTAGTTGGTATGGAATGGCCATAGAAAATGCCTAATGAATCCTAGTTCTTTTCATCATCAATATTTGGATTTTCTTTGGATTTTCCGCAGTTTTCCACGTTCTAATTCTAAAGAGATACCTAGATTCATGTAGGTGTCTATGTTTTAAGTCTAACAAACTCTTCGAACATTGGGAATGAGTACGAAACAGGTGGGTAGGTATCTAGCTTGAGATAAAAATTAAACAATAGGAATTATTCATAGCAGGCTTATAAAACGAAGGAAGGACTCGGTTTAATAATATCAACAAGTTAAAAGATTTTCAACGCTTGGTTAATTAAAAAGTGAAAAAAAGCTCCATTGCATTCTCATTAAAATTCCTACCCATTTTGGGACAAAAACTAATATTTTTGGGGGAAATGTTTTGATAAAAAAAGCGGAAAAAAACAATCTCTCAGCAAGTTGTTTGGAATCAATAGACTGCGCACGCATCCTGTCTTCCTATTGGCTGAGAGCAAAATATGATACGAGCTTTCAGCAGAAGTGTACAACAAGGGTACATAGGTAAAACCAGAATACAAAGGTAGGTACATCAAAATATACATACAATCCAAGTTCAAGACATGGAAATGCGAGAGCTGGGAGCAAATACTCGTACGAAAGAAGAAACATGAGAATTCCAGTCTGAAGGAGAAAGCATTGAAGCAGTTTGCTATATTCATATTTTCATATAAGACATGCGACCATAATCGAAAGCACCTAATTAGACTTACTCTATCATGGTCCATGATAGGACAGGACAAAGTCCATGATAAAGTAAGTCTAATTAATGTATTGACCGTTGCAATGAACTCTCAAGAATATGTAAGACGAAAGCACCTAGAATGGAATACTCACCAAATCTGTCCTGAAAAGCACTTTTGGGTATAAAATAATTAATTCAGGCTTGAATACCAATTAGGTATTATGTACAAAAGTATAGGTAGGTACCTATACCTTATTCTTCATCTTTGCCTGATTTTATGTTCCTTCATGTTAATCGATCTCTTTCCTCATAACTCATAATTCATGTCCGCTGTTAAAATGTACCGGCCTTGATAGAAAAAAGCGAGGATAAATAAGTAATAAGGGAAAATACTTACCTACTTCTAATTTAAATGAAGAAAACAAGGGAAAAATAGGAGAGAAGAGGGGGGGGAGAAAGAACAGAGAAAACCTTGTTTGGAAAAGCGCAAAAAGAGAACAGTTGGTTGAAATTACTTATTTAATTTTGAAAAATAAGTAAATAATAAATGAAAGATCAAACCCCACTCTCTACCCGCAAGTCAAGTGGCCTCCCACTTATGCCATATTATACACACATCTGTAAAGGATTTGTCCCTGCATGGTTCGGTGGTCCCTCTTTGAAAACTGGAGTCCTGTGTTAATAAAAGACTTGTAGTAGTATTAGAAGTGCAATATTTTGACTTTCAGCAACCTAAGAAGTGTGGTGGTTAGGGCGGTGTCCTAATCTTAAAAAGGACTACGGAAAAAGTTTTAAAATTAAGCATATTATAGTGTTCTTTTACAAGTTCCTATTAGTCCGTCCTCCCTTTACTATTACAATTTTGATTTTATCAACATATTGAAGGATATTCAAAGGTCGAATGCGGTCCAATATGATGTCATTTCGGGTGACACATTTTGTGGGTATTACATTGGCATGCAGTCACGCAGTGACTAGTGAGTGATACCTACATACATCCAATTATGTTCTTCCTAATTTAAGTACCTAGGTAAAAATAATTTGGGGATTTGGTAATACTGGGATGGTTTTTTGGACTTTTGAACTTTAAATCATTTTTGATAGTAGGTAGTGACTGTATCTTGAACACTACAGGTACATTTCCGAATGTGAAATATTATTCGGATTTCGTACGTCCAATGAAAAGGTGTTTTGGCACATCCACTATTTTGAATACCTACTCGTAATAGTAGAATGGCCATTGCACGTTACCAAATTTAGTATACCTATATACGTATACAACCAAATGTTAGTGTTCTTCAACCTTAAAGTAAACAGATAGTAGGTATTACCTATTTTTTGTTTAATAAATATTCAACAATTTATTCAATAAATAAACCATACTTGAACCTTACTTGTAGGTACCTAAAATTTGAGTGCTCCCTAAACCATAATACGGCACCCACCTATTTGTGTGTTCAAGAGGAAAACAGATAAAGGTACCTATTTTATTAATGAAATCCCGAATTCCCTCTGGAGTTCTTTTATACATAAATATATTACTAGAAAGGCCCTGAGGCCCTTTAGTGTAACGCACGTCTCCCCAAGTGGAAAGCAAACACTTTTTTTTCATCATGATGAAAACAAAATGGGAAAAAAAGGCACTGATTTCTCTTTTGAATGAAATTTTTTGATTGACATCCGAAATATCTATGTTCCCTTGGCTAAGCTCAATAATGTGCTCGTGGGCTTTTGGAATAAACTCCTGGATGAACAATCGCTTTCTTGGACAACTCGCTATCTAAAAAAGACTTGGGGCACTTGAGAGCTGGAAATGGTCGTTTAAACATGATTTTTTGCAAAGTAAATTTTTAAATGGATCCATTTTTAGCTAAATCCCTTTGGGTAGGGATTGAGTCCTTTGGGACACCAGCAAGCTATTCGCTATGAAAACTTGTTTTTCTTTGTGTTATTGTGTCTTAACATTAGTATGTATCAACACCTAGTTCATACTCACAAGAAGCTGGTCTGGTATCATTACATTTATCTTGAACTAAAGGGTTTTTGTTCAGATAGCTATAATTTGGAGTTTTTTTCGGTTGAAAGTGGTTAACTCAGTGCTGTGGTTTCATCATAAAACTTGATGATTAAGTTAAAAGCGTGCTCAAAGTTCACATTGCGTCGTAGCATTTACAACAAGTCAGTAAAAGATTAGAGCATGGCTAAGAACTGAGGACACAATTCTATAAAACAATGATTACCTGCTTGCTACAAGATACCGTAGATAATGTACCTACATGAAGCACCTAGTATCTGCTATAAGCTGTTGGTAATCTTGCATAGAGTTCTAATGGTTTGAGTCAATAAAACTCAGGATCGGATAAGTCGTGGCTTGTGAAACGCATAAGTTGGGTATAGCAGTCTGACCAAATTACCAAAGAAAGAACCAAACAAAAAGAAATTTTCGAGAAAAAATTTTGGGTCTCCAAAAATTAAATGGTCCATTTAAACTAAAAAATTTCAGAGCTATCTAAACAAATTTTATTTCCTTGTCTGTTTGTAATCTCCGAATTTTCGCCAGCTGTTATAAATAATCAGATTTGACTAGTTAACGACCTCATGTGTCCACTCCGATAGGACTGGTTCTATTCTTTCTGGTCACCTCTAATCAGTATGGATCGTACACGGTTTGTTTTATTTTATTATGAATTTTTCAAGCATATAAGTAATAAATAAACAAGCCCCCAATAAATATTGATACAATGCTAAACTTACGAACATGAGGGAGGGTGGGGGGCACGTATTTTTATTGCTTGAACGGAAAATTTGCCGTCAAACATCCTCTGTTTATCCCCCTTTTCTCCTCTTTATAAAGTAATGCTGTCTTTATTGAGACACTCTTTATAAAGTAATAGGTACTGTCTTTATTGAGATCTTAATAAACTGTTCCAACATACTGTGCACTGAAATTTTTGTGGCGCTGGCGTTTGAAAGGATGCCGAATATTTTCGTCAAGAGAGGAAAGTAATACAGTCTTTAGTGCCGAGTCTTTCGTCAAATCAGAGTAAAACCAGGTAAAGAAGATCAGAACAACGTCATAAAGTCTCTGCCAGATACCTACGCCATGAGGAAATTCCATCTTTCGACCACTTCAAAATACTTCAAAGAGCCCATAGGCTTTTCTCTCCCCTCTATCTCTTCGGCAAAAGCTTAAAACATAGTATGTAACTATACCTAACATTTGTGTACCTATTTTACTAATGTTTACAACATAGTACGTGTATATTTTACTATGTATTATCAAACGTTTACAACTATGTAACGCTGTACGAAATTTTCGGGAGATTCCCACATTCCCTGTATTATGTCCGCCATTGCTCTCTCTCTCTCTGCAATTCCCCTGGGTTTCAGCTACCTCTACGTTTAGGGTAAAGACAAGGGGGGGACGCTCAAATCCCTGCATCTTCTGCTCCGATGAGCTTTGATGCTCGAAATTCTTCGTGAAAATTGCCTACGGATATAATGGATGAAGTTCATTCGAGAAATCTCTGTCTGTACAACAGAATAATGTAATATCAACCTCAGGGGTGTAGTGGTTAACGCATTTGACTTCGGGTCTGGCGGTTGGTAGTTTGAATCCAAGTCAAGTCACATAACTTATCGAGGGGTGCTAAGTTTGGAACGATATTTGTGACGAGCATTTAAGTATGCCCACAGCACGTTTAAAATTCTTTTCGCTGCTATAATACTAATATAATACCGGTATAAGGGTACAGGTAAGGTGAAAATATGTTCATGTTAAATACTATTGTATCAAACTATCAAAGTTAAGTACCTAACATAGCTTAATAAATTGTGATAGCGAAAAATTGATGAAAGTCAAACGTCTGAAATTCTCCAATTGACATGGGGTACATTCTGGTGGAAGAGATCCTTATTTCCTATAATATGTAAATAGGCACTTGGACAGGTAGTTTTAAAAAATAAAATTCTACATACATTAGAGTCGAATACATTATAGTCATCATCATCATCATCACGTACGTTACCACCTCGAGTTTCATCCACTAATAAAAGAGGTCACAAGTGCAGCCCTAATATCTACATACGAGTATATTAACACGAAGTTCGCTCTTTACATAATACATATACCACCTAATAGTAGGCACTACTCTCAACCTAAGCGCGATATTTATTATGGAAAGACAAAAACCTCGCAGGTGGTCCTCTGTCGCGGCGTTTTAGGACTTTATTGAACTCTCGTAATATACGAAAGCCTCTCTTGAATAATAAAAGATTTTTTTTACAAGGGAAAAAGTTGTGGACATGTTAAAAACCGCAGCCTCAAAACCCCATCATGTGAAGAGAGAAGGGTTGTGTGACATATTGAAGTGGTTGGGTAATAGATTTTGAGCAAATGGGCCAGAAAACACTTACCTACCTATATGTACCTATCAGTTTTCAGTATTTTTAAGAGTTAGAAATTCAAGATTCAACCAAAAGTGGGTAGTATGTATTAAAGAAATGGGCATTGTAGTTGATGATTTGGCACGTAGATAGTTTTGGTAAATCGAGAAAATTTGCCAAAGATACTGGGACAAAAATTCAACACATTGCGCAATTGTGAACCGAATTGGGGACTAACAGATCGGTAGAAAGACATACCTATTTCAACTTTTATAGGTAGGTAGAGAATAGATAAGGCAAGACCTTTATACAAGGTAGGTACTGAAACATACCGTGTCGATAGGTACCTGTTGAACAGGGAAACACTTCAGTCTTCTTCTTCCTATCCTTCCTTCTCCCCATTCCCTCCTTCTTCTTCCTCCGTACAATTTAATATCTTTTAAACTCCTTATCTTTCTCCTCCACCGAGAGAAAAGAAAATGGAGGGGTTTCTTCTTTGGAGAAAAAGAAAATATGAAAGCTGAAGGAAAACTTCGTCGGGGGTTTTTTCCTTGGAAAAGTTTTAAGTTGGGGCGTTCTTCTCCCTCTCGCTTGTCTTATTATTATGAAGATAATGTTGAGAAAATCTCCATATTTATGATGGAAAATATTTTACAACAAAAGCGGAGAACAAAAAGGAAAAGAGCTCCCTGGCTGAAGACTTGGAGAGTCTATATAGAAGGAGAAAACTCGTGTTCTGTAAGAAGTGAATCTTCAAATCTGCAACAAAGAGTTATTTTGGATGATAGAGGAAAAAGAAAAGATCTTATAAATAAACAGGTATTAGGATATAATGCCCGCCTTCAGATTTTCTCAAAGATATTATGTGCCTATAAGTAGAACCTAGACATGCTTCTAAAAAAATTTCCCTTACAAGTGAATCAATAAAGATACTGAGATCCGAGCTTTTGAAAAGAACATCAGGAAAACAACAGACGGCTGAAGTGACCTAAATAATCAGCATAAAAAGAACTCACTATTAACATATTTATGCAAGTAGCAACACAATAGCAAGAACACTTATACAGGAAAAGCATCAACAATACTCATACAGGCGAACAAAGACCATTGCCAAACAAACAGAGACAAGGGGTTCATGTGGTTGTTCACAATAATTGCCCCAATTATTTCAAGTCTTAGTGAGGGCCTTTAAAAAACTAAGACACATGGGTTAATTAGGGGGGGAAACACAGAGGGTGAAACATCAGCAGAGGGGATAACGTGCTAATCCAATTATAAATGATAAAATATTTTGACAGCCGAAAATACCACATGACACATGCTGTCTCTCGACGCAAATTGCCAAAAATGCTGCATTGGAAGTTTGGATGTTTATTTACATTTTGTAACAGGTCGAGGGAGGGAAATAGTTTCATGCTTTAGCGGTGACGAAAGTTATATGACGTAAATACGTATATTATTATGTGTAGGTAGAGATATACTCGTATGGTGTGACAGAGGGTCTTATCTCTGTATTTAAGTTGTGAGTAAGTTGGAGTGTCTGTACGATTGAATAAACTCCAAAGAATTCTCCCTTGGACATAGTTATATCCTCCCTTGTACCTAAGCCTAATGGAATCTTGAACGTCAAGGAATTATGTCATCATGTCTTCGTGAAAATTGCCTACGGATATAATGGATGATACGAGAAATCTCTGTCTGTACAACAGAATAATGTAATATCAACCTCCAGGGCAGGGGTGTAGTGGTTAACGCATTTGACTTCGGATCTGGCGGTTGGTAGTTTGAATCCAAGTCAAGTTACATAACTTATCGAGGGGTACTAAGAGTGGGTAAATTTCAAATTATTTTCGATCTAATAATTCTCTTTTAATACCACCGGTATAAAAGTGAACAGGTATAAGGTGTAAATATGTTTCAACGCTGTGTCAAAGCCACGTTGCATAGCTTAAATAGTGACAGCGAAACATGGATGAAAGTTGAACGTCTAAAATCATCGCTGATATGGGTCGCATCTGGTGCAGGAGATCCTTATTTCCTGTAATATGGTAATGGACAGGTACCTAGTTTTAAAAAATAGATAAGAATAAAATTCTACATACATTAGAGCCGAATACATTATAGTCATCAACTGATCACGTACATTACCACCAGTTCTAGACATTCATACCCTAATAAAAGAGGTCACAAGTGCAGCTCTACCTATATAACAATCATGAAGTTTGCTTTCTATTCTACATAATACCACTTTTCAATAGTAGGCACTAGCACTCTCAACTTAAGCGCGATATTTATTAAAAGACAAAAACCACGCAGGTGGTCCTCTGCCGCGGCGTTTTAGGACTTTATTGAGCTCTCGTAATATACGAAAGCCTCTTGAATAATAAAAGATTTTTTTACAAGGGAAAAAGTCGTGGACATGTTAAAAACCGCATCAGCCTCAAAACCCCGTCATGTGAAGATAGAAGGGTTGTGTGACATATTGAAGTGGTTGGGTGATAGATTTTGAGCAAATGGGCCAGAAAACACTTACCTACCTATATGTACCTAGTACAGTTTTCAGTATTTTTGAGAATTAGAAATTCAAGATTCAATGAAAAGTGGGTAGTATGTATTAAAGAAATGGACATTGTAGTTGATGATTTGGCAAATCGAGAAAATTTGCCAAAGATACTGGGACAAAAATTCAACACATTGCGCAATTGCGAACCAAATTGGGGACTAACAGACTGGCAGAAAGACATACCTATTTCAACTTTTATAGGTAGGTAGAGAATAGATAAGGCAAGACCTTTATACAAGGTACTGAAACATACCGTGTCCCAGTGTCCCTGTTTAACATACCAGGTCGATAGGTACCTGTTGAATAGGGACACACTTCAGTCTTTTCTGAAAGAAAACCCTCTCTTCCCTGCTAAGATCCTGTCCCTTCTTAACAAGTACGTTTAAGTCTAGTGTCCATTCGTACAAGGACCTCCAATCAAAACTATAACGATAAAAGAAAATCCCTGTCAAAGGTTATCCTTACACGTATAGTACAATAAGGTGATGAAGGAAAACAAAGAGACGCAACATTTTCCCAAAACATACTTGAGTTTTTTTTTGTGCTCAGAGCAAGAGAGTGTACGTATATGTAGCTATGCTATAGCTACACTTTTCAAGAGGTTTGATAGAGGGAATAGTCTCTGCTATGCTCTTATCGTCCCGAAAGCGAGGAGAGACACTTTTTAAAGAGGGTTGATAGAGGGAACTGTAAATGCTATGGTCTTATCGTCCCGAAAGCGAAGAGAGATGGAGAAAGCCAGCCGTTCCGAAGGCGAACCTTATCTGTTTAGGATGAAATCTGCCTGTGGCGCGAATCGAACCCGCGACCTAGCGTTTAGAAGGCAGATGCGCTACCCTCCAAGCTATCCAAGATATTGTCTTTGGTGGCGATTTTCTCAAAGATATTATGTGCCTATAAGTAGAACCTATACATGCTTCTAAGAAAATTTCCCTTACAAGTGAATCAATAAAGATACCTACCGATTTTCTCAAAGATATTATGTGCCTATAAGTAGAACCTATACATGCTTCTAAGAAAATTTCCCTTACAAGTGAATCAATAAAGATACTGAGATCCGAGCTTTTGAAAAGAACATCAGGAAAACAACAGACGGCTGAAGTGACCTAAATAATCAGCATAAAAAGAACTCACTATTAACATTATCTGTTTAGGATGAAATCTGCCTGTGGCGCGAATCGAACCCGCGACCTAGCGTTTAGAAGGCAGATGCGCTACCCTCCAAGCTATTCAAGATATAGTCTTTGGTGTTCGAGTTTTCATTTTATTATTGTAAACACAATTATTGGTGCCTATCCGGCCTCCTAGTAAAAGTCTAAACCCCATTACCCCATCAAGCTCTGTACCTACACAAAGGTAGAGATATAGAAAACATTTTATCTTCTCTTGTCAAAAAACAGACTTCGGTAAAAAGCTTTTACAGGAAAAACATTCATCATCGTTTTCCACAGAATGTCTCCAATGTCAGCTCAGGTTTGGGTGAAGGGGACACAAAGCGTCATCGACATTCAATATGGTACGGGATCTTAACGGAAAGCACAGGGGCGATTTTAAAGAATTTATTTAAAAAATGACACTTCATAGAGATTGTGTTTTTGGTAGCGTAGTAGTGCGACTTTTAGTACAGCGGAGTCGCGTGATGCCGCCTGGAAATCCAAACCTATGAAAATGATAAAGAAATCTCACACTGGAGTCGTGCGACTTAGGTCTCCTAGGACCTAGAGTGTGAGAGGTCTGTATCAGTTTCACAGATTTGGATTTTCAGGCGACATAGCTCGACTCCGCACGACTAAAAGTCGCACGTCCACGTTACGGGGGACAAAGGACCTCAAATTGCTGTAACGTCATACAGTAACACAGTAAAATTAGGTATTAGGTTGTAGATAATACGTTAGCTAAATCATTTGACTTGCAAAAGTTGCAGCCATTTTAAGAGAGGTCTAAATGAATTGTTGAATAAAACTATCAGATTGAATAAAATGATACGGGGGACAAAGGACCTCAAATTGCTGTAACGTCATACAGTAACACAGTAAAATTAGGTATTAGGTTGTAGATAATACGTTAGCTATTTCATTTGACTTGCAAAAGTTGCAGCCATTTTAAGAGAGGTCTAAATGAATTGTTGAATAAAACTATCAGGTTGAATAAAATGTAACAGCAATGATTGATAATGATTAATGAGAACATCATATTTTGGTCACTCACTCACGATGTGTTCCATCCCAAATGACAAAACTAAACGCACTGATAACGCAAGTGATAAGAAATATTTTGATAAGAGAAAAATATGCTTTAGAATGATAACTGGACATTTTGTGATTCAATACCAAATCTTTTCTAATATGAGCGACCTTTGAGCTTATTTGGTGAATTGTCTTACTCAAGTTGAATACTGATTCATTTCAAAATGCTTTGTGGCCGGAAAGAAATCATAATAATTTTAACTAAACGCACTGATAACGCAAGTGATAAGAAATATTTTGATAAGAGAAAAATATGCTTTAGAATGATAACTGGACATTTTGTGATTGAATACCAAATCTTTTCTAATATGAGCGACCTTTGAGCTTATTTGGTGAATTGTCTTACTCAAGTGGAATACTGATTCATTTCAAAATGCTTTGTGGCCGGAAAGAAATCATAATAATTTCGATTTTATCACAGTACTGAATAATCAGATTTGACTTGTTAACGACCTCATGTTTGTGTCCACTCCGATAGGACTGGTTCTATTCTTTCTGGCCACCTCTAATATGTCATATACTGTCATCTATGTCATATACTGCTATCTATGTCATATACTGTCATCTATGTCATATACTGTCATCTATGTCATATACTGTCACCTATGTCATATACTGTCACCTATGTCATATACTGTCATCTGGGACATAAAATCATCTCATGAATGAAGAATGGAGACTCCTCAGGCGTCCAAATCAGTAAGGTGTGACACTTTATGACTTGATTATATCTAGGCTCGCGCCTTAGCTCGTAACTTCTTAAGAAGCATTGGTATATGACCATTCCATTAGATGTGAAGATGACTTGCATACACTATGTCTCCAATCAGGGATGGTTTTTCTGGGATCTTACGAGTAGTTCATGCAGAAGTTACTTTCTGAAAAATGTCCCTTCTTAACCCTCCGATATTATGTTTGTTAACTTCTACAAGCGCCTATCTCACGCAGACAAGGAAATGCTAATAACTCCTACAAGTAAATAAAGATAAAGGACAGATAAGTCAAGTAGCCTGAGTATTTTCGCCAGGGTGGTTCTCTCAGTAAGAAAATACTCAGGGTCAATCTGAATTTAAACTTGGTTTATCCAATCAGGGATGGTTTTTCTGGGATCTTACGAGTAGTTCATGCAGAAGTTACTTTCTGAAAAATGTCCCTTCTTACCCTCCGATATTATGTTTGTTAACTTCTACAAGCGCCTATCTTACGCGGACAAGGAAATGCTAATAACTTCTACAAGTAAATAAAGATAAAGGACAGATAAGTCAATTAGCCTGAGTATTTTCGCCAGGGTGGTTCTCTCACTAAGAAAATACTCAGGGTCAATCTGAATTTAAACTTGGTTTAACTTTCAGATTAAACAATTAATCGGCAATCGGCTGAAAAGTTTTAAATCAAACAGACGGATTGCTTAACCCATGAGGTTAACTTAAATTCAGGTTAAATTCTGACTGTGGTTTTGGCCATAGGTCAATTAGCCTTAGTACCTACTCTCTGTGACTGACATAAAGTGAGTAAAAAATTCATAAACAAAGTCTTCTTTAATATCGACCCTGATGGGCCTTCACCAATCAGGGATGGTTTTTCTGGGATCTTACGAGTAGTTCATGCAGAAGTTACTTTCTGAAAAATGTCCCTTCTTACCCTCCGATATTGTGTTTGTTAACTTCTACAAGTGCCTATCTCACGTGGACAAGGAAATCCTAATAATTTCTACAAGTAAATAAAGATAAAGGACAGATAAGTCAAGTAGCCTGAGTATTTTCGCCAGGGTGGTTGTCTCAGTAAGAAAATACTCAGGGTTAATCTGAATTTAAACTTGGTTTATCTTTCAGATTGAACAATTAATCGGCGATCGGTTGAAAAGTTTTAAATCAAACAGACGGATTGCTTAACCCATGAGGTTAACTTAAAATCAGTTAAAATTCTGATTGCGGTTTTGGCCATAGGTCAATTAGCCTTAGTACCTACTCTCTTTAATATCGACCCTGATGGGCCTTCGTCCTACGTATTCTACGTACAACCAGTAGGTGCAATAAGATTGAGACAAATTTGGGACATGAAATTTCTCAAGACTTACGAGTTTATTTGGACAACGAATTCCATCAAACGTGCTGAAGATTACGGCTTCTGTCTTTTATATGAATCAAAATTTTTACGATGGATTTGACTTGACAATTTTGCAATTCAAACAGAATTGTAGGTACCTATCTATGTACATATGTATTTGTACCTACCTGATTATTTATCTCCTTCGAAGTAAGAGTATCTTGAAACATATGAGAGTTTTGGCATCTCATATTGACTTACCAATTATCAGAAACCAAAAAAGTTCGCCTCCTTTGTTGACTTTGGTCTTCCTTTCGAAACTTTAGGTAATGTGCAGTAGATAATTTTCCACGAATTACTTTACAGTGACGTTTGACACTTGGAACTATCAACAATTTTGATTCCGTTTCCTTTAACGTTGGATGTGTCTGCCGAATTACAGGGTGGTGATGATGGTCAGAGGAATATTAAGCATGTAATACAGGCTCTAGGGTCTGGCTGGGGGACGTTAAACAGGGAGTACGGCAGCCTGAATTTCCCTTGCTAAGGTTGAGTGCGAAGGCCATCCACTCATAAAATTTGTAGCCAAAAATAAATGTCAGCCCAAAACAATCACCCTAATAGTTATATAGCTAGGGCTAATTGAGAGGCTGACGTTCTGTCTTTTATATGAATCAAAATTTTTACGATGGATTTGACTTGACAATTTTGCAATTCAAACAGAATTGTAGGTACCTATCTATGAATGTATTTGTACCTACCTGATTATTTACCTCCTTCGAAGTAAGAGTGTCTTGAAACATATGAGAGTTTTGGCATCTCCACCAATACAGAGAATTTTGGCATCTCCACTGCTGTAGGGAGTTTTTACATCTCCACTAATATTACATTTGTACTGAAAATTGAATAGCACGAGTAAAAATAAATATGTATTACCTACGAATCAAAGTCAATATTTTCTTAGGGCATAAAACGATAAAAAAGTAGTACCTACACTTAGGTAATATACTTGTACATGCTACATGTCAACAAAAACCATGTAGGTACTTGTGGAAAATGTTTCAGAGTTAAGTCTATTACACTGACGTGATACAAATGCTGGACATGCCGATTGAAAATAGCACGAGTAAAAATAAATATGTATTACCTACGAATCAAAGTCAATATTTTCTTAGGGCATAAAACGATAAAAAAAGTAGTACCTACACCTAGGTAATATACTTGTACATGCTACATGTCAACAAAAACCATGTAGGTACCTACTTGGAAAATGTTTCAGAGTTAAGTCTATTACACTGACGTGATACAAATGCTGGACACGCCGATTGAAGTACAAACCACTTGAGAGGAAATATATTTACCATTTTCTTTGTGTTTTTTATTCTCCTAATCTCGAGGTCGTCACTTGAGAGGAAATATATTTACCATTTTCTTTGTGTTTTTTATTCTCCTAATCTCGAGGTCGCGTGTTCGATCTCAAGTGTGACACACAAGTTTTGATTGATTCCATTATAATGAATGCGGTGTGTGCGGCGCAATCAATTTCCACAAGTGGTTTATATTGGTTTGTGTGTGTGTGAAAATATGATTCATTGTTTTGTTCTATTTTAATCGAGGTCGTGTGTTCGATCTCAAGTGTGACACAAGTTTTGATTGATTCCATTATAATGGATGCGGTGTGTGCGGCGCAATCAATTTCCACAAGTGGTTTTTATTGGTTTGTGTGTGTGAAAGTATGATTCATTGTTTTGTTCTATTTTATGTTCTTACAAGTACCTATGTACTTTAAAAAGACATGGGTATTGGAAATAATGAAAAAATAAATTTGAAAAGCATTGCAATTAAACGTGTTGAAACAAATGAGAATTTCAGATGGGATTTCAAAGCGGCATCAACATCAACTGTCACAATGAAAAAATAAATTTGAAAAGCATTGCAATTAAACGTGTTGAAACAAATGAGAATTTCAGATGGGATTTCAAAGCGGCATCAACATAAACTGTCACAATAAATATGACCTATGTAGTTAGGTACCTAACATAACTTGTTACAAATTTGAGGGTCGTCTCAAGCTTTTCCTTGGGTTTTAGGGACCTTCTTCAATTTTACAAGGGACAGGATCGTAATAAATAATGAAGTGTGTAGCGAAAACTTTGACGAAAGTTATCCGGAAAACAAAAACACGAATGAAGAACCAACAAAATTGCCTCGGTGATCCAATATTTAACACTCCAACTGCCCCTGAGTCCACTTATCAAATTACATTAAACAACATTGGGGGACAAAGGTGCTTTCTGAATAATAAATTCATAACTAAGGGAAATTATAGGAAAATAAACCTATGTAGTTAGGTACCTAACATAACTTGTTACAAATTTGAGGGTCGTCTCAAGCTTTTCCTTGGGTTTTAGGGACCTTCTTCAATTTCACAAGGGACAGGATCGTAATAAATACTTAATTAAGTGTGTAGCGAAAACTTTGACGAAAGTTATCCGCAAAACAAAAACACGAATGAAGAACCAACAAAATTGCCTCGGTGATCCAATATTTAACACTCCAACTGCCCCTGAGTCTACTATCAAATTACATAAAACAATATTGAGGAACAAAGGTGTTTTCTGAATAATAAATTCATAACTAAGGGAAATGATAGGAAAATAAAGCAAACTAAAATAATAATTTTAATAATTACTATGGTAGTTCCAAAACTTTATAGCCTGACCAAATTTATGTCCCCGAATATTTTAGAAGGTGTCTTCACAATATTGCCTTAATTCTAACTCATCATAACTCACCACTAGCAAAAGTTCTACCTGGTATCTTTGTTTCCTAGGAAAATAATATGTAGGTAGTGACTGTATTAGGGAGGTAACTTTCTGAAAAACTCGAATTTCAAGTTTTTATGACAAAATTACCTCCTGGGAAAATAGTAATTAGATAAATTATCCTTCCGTTTAGGGATCAAATAGGGTTGTAGATTGTTAATAGTTTTTGTAGGGTACAATTTGCTTTAATTTGTATCTAAATTGCCTACCTAGAAAAATACGAGTTCCTTTTTTCGTGATTTTCACAAAATAAATAATAAATGCGTTCTCGATAGGTAGGTACTTCCACTATATCCTTTGAGAATAGCGTGATCAAAGCTGTTCAATATTATACCTATGTATGTTTATTACCCTTGGTCAAAATCAGCTATGACTTCTTTTAAAGAGACTTCTAGGGTTCCTTATTGGTAAAACTTCGTAAACATTTTCGTAGACTATAAGAAGGGAAGTAGGAATTTCTAAAATAATAAATAATCATTATTTATCATTATTATGGTACTCGTACCTATTACTTAGATTCGTGAATTCACAGTTGAAGTTGTGTGAAAAGAAACTTTAATTAAAAAGGTGAATGAAAAAAAAGCCTCATTTAAATTTATCTATCCCATCGAAAAATTATCGGTCTAATTTTCTCTCCGCCTCACCTGAATTCTCTTTCCCCTCTTCAAGACTTTAAGTTCTGTGAAAGGTAATTTTAAGGATGAGAAAACAGGCGCAAGAGGGGGTATGGTTATTAAGGGGATGATAATTATCTACCACTAAGTCTTCTTCCTACCTGAGGTATTATTACACCCCTCCCTTACCTTTGAACGTAATCCCATCTCTATGGAAAATGAATCTACTAAAGTTGAAAATACGTTTCGGGAGGCTGAAAATTACCGCAAGCTTGAGTGGGTATATTATGTTTCTACGCCATTTTATGCTTTCGAATTCCCACAACCGCTATACAGTTAGGTGGGTTGGTAAACAGAGTGGAGTTGTTGAAACTTGGGATTTTTTTTCACGAATGTATAAATGCACTTAGGGTTGTTTCTGAAGCTTGAGGTCAGCTTGCTTCCTACATAGAATAGAATAGAACATGTTTATTCTGCTCGAGTTATTGAAACTTGGGCGATACATGGTCGACTGTGGATTGAAACACAAGCCCCAGTTGAACACTCGAGGTTTTCACATGGATTTTAATTCTCTTTTGAACTGAATTACGTATAGATAATCAGAAGAAGAATGATTAGAGATATAGAGCCCAGCTTTCATTGATCAGAACCCTTTCTGTCACTCACTAACCGTCGTATGTATGAAATCTAAAGATAAACTTAAGTTTAACTTAAGACGAACAATGTTGCCAATTTCATGTCATTTCTTGAGATAACTGGCTAGATTTCATGAAATTTGGCAAGATTTTCATTTCAAGTTAAACTTAAGTTTATCTTAAGATTTCATACATACGGGGGTCAGTCTCGAACAAACGAAAGCCTCATCTCTTCTTTGATCGAACGGGAACCACTCTTCATCCAAATCAGGATACAATGATACATTGGATTTTCATTCTCTTTTGAACTGAATTACGTATAGATAATCAGAAGGAGAATGATTAGAGCCCAGCTTTGGTTGATCAGAACCCTCTCTGTCACTTTTGACTCTTTTCTTTAAGCTTGAGAAATATTACCTGTGAGCCCTGACTAGAAAAAAAACAACATGTTTTAAGGGAGAGTCAATCATAGTCTAGCTGAAATGCTGAATGAATAATGAATAAGTACACTCGGAACAAAATTATGAGACTAAATGACTAAACTTTAGCAAATCCTGCAGAACTTCAAGCTTTGCATGCAATATAAAATCACTCGGGACCCAACATTTACATTAGAACTATTTTTTTTATTCACTGCTAATTTTTTGTCAGTCAATCTTTTGAAACAAAAACGTAGTCATGAATATTTAATGGTCAAAGTGTAATAATTCTCTGTTAAGGCTATACCTACCGTAATACTGATGATAGATGGGGCGATGTTTATTGTAGTAAGTTTTTAACCTACTGGAGTAAGATTTGAAAAATTAAGTAGGTATTATACAATATTTAATATGTAGGTAGGTATATTTAGATAGGTATGTAGACTTTTGAGTGAACACATCTAACACCTGAGGTTATAAAAAAACTGACTCATTGCAGTATTGTGCAGTTTAGAAGTTAAAAGAAACTCTCAAATTCACACGCCATGGTCCAAATATTATAGGAAAACACGAACTTTATTTCACAAAGCACAAATACCTCCTACCACAAATACCTAATAGATATAATCTATGATAACTTGTTATTATTATTATTATTATTATTTTTTTATTTTAGGTGTGAATGCTGTGAGCCCATTTTCAAGAGAGGTAAACTCTACATAACGGGGCGGGACGGTACTGAAGAATAAATTATAGGTAAATACAAAGTTTTCTTCGATTATTACCAAACGATTAGGATTGCAACCAAGAAAAAGTGCACTTCTAAAAGAGGTGGGTAGTATCAGGCTATCAGCATCAATATCTGGATTATTTGTTTTGCAAAGATTGAAAGCTCGCCGTCAGTTTATTTACAAACAATTGGAAAGCAGTTAACGAAAGCTTACACGCGTTGATCACGTGACACCGAATACAAAACGGTTATTAATATTTAAATTGTGTAATCCAGCTGATATGAGGGTCACAAGATTGCACCAGTCGTGAAAAAAATGAAAATCCTTTCTGCTGAAATCTCCTGTACCCACGCGTATGTGTTATTTCAACGCACACTTTCCTTCTACATTGCAGAAGATGAGGATATTAAAGATTTTGATTGATTCAAAATTAATAAAGGCTCTGCTGAACAGACGATTTTCCCCTGAGGAAAAATTGGATTCGTTTTATCAACCGAAAATACATTTCCTGGGAACTTAATTAAAAAAGTTTTCTGAGTTTTCTCTTTGAAAGAGCTTTTAGGTTTCCCGTTCTTCTAACCTCATAACAGGTCTACAAACCTAACCAGAATAATTTTTGGGGACATTTAGATGTATTTGAGTAGGTATCTATTCTATAGCTACCTATCCATGTGTCCATAAAAAATGGTATGCCATGTCCTATTTCAAGCATTCTAAATAAAGCACTTTCCTTCTTACCATGACTCTGAGCATAATGTCGGCAAACATAAAACAAAAACTACAAACCTAACCAGAATAATTTTTGGGGACATTTAGATGTATTTGAGTAGGTATCTATTCTATAGCTACCTATCCATGTGTCCATACAAAATGGTATGCCAAGTCCTATTTCAAGCATTCTAAATAAAGCACTTTCCTCCTTACTATGCCTCTGAGCATAATGTCGGTAAACATAAAACAAAACTAAGTCCGTCACTTCATTTCCATGTGTTAGATAAGCATTGAGCATCGGGTAGATATTATCACCATGATTATTGAGAATTTCCGAAGACTATTCCAACTCAAATATTGACTTACCAATTATCAGAAACCAAAAAAGTTCGCCTCCTTTGTTGACTTTGGTCTTCCTTTCGAAACTTTAGGTAATGCGCAGTTGATGATTTTCCACGAATTACTTTACAGTGACGTTTGACACTTGGAACTATCAACAATTTTGATTCCGTTTCCTTTAACGTTGGATGTGTCTGCCGAATTACAGGGTGGTGATGATGGTCAGAGGAATATTAAGCATGTAATACAGGCTCTAGGGTCTGGCTGGGGGACGTTAAACAGGGAGTACGGCAGCCTGAATTTCCCTTGCTAAGGTTGAGTGCGAAGGCCATCCACTCATAAAATTTGTAGCCAAAAATAAATGTCAGCCCAAAACAATCACCCTAATAGTTATATAGCTAGGGCTAATTGAGAGGCTGACGAAAAACGCCGACCCCGTCTGTACATGGGAAAAGGCGAAGAAAAAGAAGAAGAGTTGTATACTAGGTACCATCCAGTAGGAATTTGTCCAGTTTTGTGACTTGGGTTGTTTTGTTTATCTTGATATAGTTTCTGAAAGCATGAAGAAGTGGTCTGTCCTAATGATAGCGATCGTCATTGTGAATTTGTTTCCTAAGAAAGTTGTGTCCAAACTCAATTCAGTAAATTAATTATTAGTGGATGTGTCCAAAATCAATAGAGTTGTATACAGGAACTTTTAATGTGCAAACTTATATCTGTAGTTACCGAGGTATACCTTTAGGGTAGGTATACAAAGTGGCACATGTAGGTTCTTTCGGATCAGAAAACTTACTGCTTGACGAAAGGGATTCTATTGTCTTATTCGGGCAGTAGGACTTAAAATTACAACTAAATAAATGAGCACTATTTCTACCCATTTACCTTCTAATTTTTGTCCCACTCTTTCTCCAGAGCCCTGAAAATTCTCTCTTCGCACTCATTATTGTTATTATTAATACATATCCCAGCATCACCCTTTAAACAAATAGAACTATGAAAATATTGTCGTTTCGTCGTGTATAAACAAAAATAACACTTTGTTCCTCATATGAGTTTCCATTTCTATTCTCTCCCCCTAACACTGTTCTCATTATCAGCTCATTTTGATGAACTTATAAATCGTATGTGGGATTTTTTGAAATAAATTCTTTCCTCCCTTTTCTTCGGAGAGGTTTGAGGTGATTGTAACAACGGAGGAGCAAAGAGAGAAGGAAGAGAGGGTAGGAGAAAGCCAGCCGCTCCGAGAACGAACCTAAAGTACGTTCTGAGGTGGTGTTTATACACAGGGCCTTGTTATAACCAAAATCTGTTCTTGTGGAACATGACACCGAGATTTAGGTGTTCTAAAAACACCTCGAGGTAAAACGGTCTCCCCAAAGTTTACAATCATGGTCATAAACATTTTCTCTCATTGTTATTATAAATGTTAATGTTTTTTACTGTAAATGTAAACCTCATGATGACCTAGTGATGCTTTACAATTTATTACAAGTATATAGGTACCTATATCTACCGGTCCAGTGAACCCTATAAAAAACGCAATTCGATTGATGAAAACCTTGAATCAGTTGAATCATTCCTCATTCATTCAAAACCCTTCAATGGAAGCCCCACATAACTACAACTATACTAGAAACTATTGAGGTACAACTAGAAAATAAAGTAAACAAAGTTTTAAATCAATGGAACTTGAGATCTTACAGATCTCATGGTTCGGTTTCATCAATGAATTTGAAGAGGGAACGTCCCCTCCAAACTTGGGACCACTTGAAAAGTCACAAGGGCCTGGTACTTGGGTTTTCCTTAGATCCTGCGATCTTCGTGTGAGGTCTAAATTTGTGCTTATGTTGTTATCGATGGATTATTTTCTGTCCTTATAAATCAGTGGCCAAGCGCTCTCGTTTGGTAGTCCGGAGGTTCTGGGTTCAGAGTCAAATAATGTAATTTTATCCTATATTATTTGGAATGATAAAATGCGTTATGCTTATAGCAAAATGCTCACAGTAGATACCTAGGTAGGTACTTTAGATTTTGAATGCTTGTTAGAAAAATACCTATGTAGAAGTTATAGGAGACGTTTTGCAAGTAGGGAGGTAGGCGGTATGTTAAAGTTAAAGCTGGTAGGACTACTAATATCCCTACTTTTAGCCCTTAGATCAAGTTATCAAGTATCTACACTATCTACCTACTTGTATAATATGCCTATACACCCAATGCCTAAAATCGTATCTATTCTGTTTAAATACACGCGTTCAAAATTAATATTTGCTTATAAAATTCATCTAAAAGAAGTTAAAGTGCTCTTTGTAAAAAACAGTATTTTCTCATAAATAAAACCAGCTCGCTCTCATTTCCATTTCCCCCTTAGTTCTCCATTAAAATTGTTCTTTATCTACGTAAAATTATTTTCGAAAAACTCATAATTTGTTTTCTCCTTAATGTGTGCTTTTTAATTTTTCAAAAATTTCCTCGGAAGTTTATGAAAGCAAGAGCAGAAAGAACCCGGCACCCAACAATAGGGGAACGTTGGGCTTGTTGGAGCTCTTTTTCTGACTCGAAACTTATTCTTGGCTTAGTCGGATAGGGGCCCGATTGAATTTTTTACTTTTTATACAATACAAATGTGGCTGAAGAATCCAATTTTGAAGCACCTTGATTGATTGTTCAAGTGGAATTTTTCGTTTCCAGGAAATAAAAAGAAATTGAGGACCCAACTTCTTCTGATTCCTGGATTTTCTGATGGTAGTTGGGTCCAGACTTGCCCATATTTCCCCTACAAAGCAAGGGAGGGAAATACTGGAACTTTTTTATTTTTGAAACGAGAAAAAGCTGCGTCGAAGCACAAATATTTGCTTAGCCCAGCTTTTAAGTTTTCTCCTTTTTTTAAAAAAAAATAAATAATACCTAATAATAATTTATATATATACCATATACCTATACGTACACGTTGTACATTAAAAATAGAAAGTAAAAAATTAAATAATAATAATTATGACATAGGTTCCTACAACCTAAATGATATTTAAAATTTAAATGAATGAACTATTTTATAGGTAGGTACTATTATACCTATGAATAGGTAGGAAAATTTTGTAGAAAAAATCGCCGGCATAATACTAGTATTAGGTATATTACCTACTTGTAGTCTTGGTACATTACACAAACAGTTGGAAATCTAAAAGTTGGAGAGTACCAGTTTCAGTCATGTAAGGGAATTTAAATATCTGGGAGTCACCATTACCGATACTGTGACAGAGCAGACTGAAATTGAGTTAGCTGCAGCAAACAGATGTTTCTGGTCAGTTCAAAAGCTAATGTCAAGCAAGCTATTATCGAGAACTACTAAACTCCTCATATACAAAACCATTATCCAACCAGTTCTGCTATACGGTTCAGAAGTATGGACGCTTTCGAAAGTATCGGAGAAAAAACTAGTAACGTTTTAGAAACTACCAATACAAGCTGCATAAGAACATATTGTATGTACCTACATATGAAAGCTAAACACACACGGGAACATGAGTACAAAATTTAAACATGATTCAGCAAATTGTACCATAATTCTCGCTATGAGTTCATAGGTCGTCGCGACAAATTTCAAGATCAGAGCTCATTTGTGTGAGAAAATGTGAAAAAATCCCCCAAAACCAGTTTTTTTTCTGGCTTTATGGTTCTCTGGACAAAATTCGCACCACTATTTTCGTGATCCTGGTAAAAAGACCTTTAATTAGGTCGACTAGGTTTGGATAAGCCCTTCTATGGGGACAGATTGACAGACGACACCGAAGCGAATACAATAGTCCGTCCCTTATACCTTTTTATTAGGTACCTACTATTGTAATAATAAAGGAAGGACGGACTAAAAAGTACGTAAGTGGGTAGGTACTCTTAATTGAACCAACTAAACCTAGTTGTCCTGTAAGCGCTAGGTGGTGGGTCTGATTTCTTTCTGTTATCCTTTCTTCCTTCTCACTTCGGTTTCTGGACGATAAGACCTTACATACATATCCCAGCATCACCCTTTAAACAAATAGAACTATGAAAATATTGTCGTTTCGTCGTGTATAAACAAAAATAACACTTTGTTGTTCCTCATGTGAGTTTCCATTTCTATTCTCTCCCCCCAACACTGTTCTCATTATCAGCTCATTTTGATGAACTTATAAATTGTATGTGGAATTTTTTGAAACAAATTCTTTCCCCCTTTTCTTCGGAGAGGTTTGATAGAGGTGACTGTATAACAACGGAGGAGCAAAGAGAGAAGGAAAAGAGGGTAGGAAAAAGCCAGCCGCTCCGAGAACGAACCTAAAGTACGTTCTGAGGTGGTGTTTATACACAGGGCCTTGTTATGACCAAAATCTGTTCTTGTGGAACATGACACCGAGATTTAGGTGTTCTAAAAACACCTCGAGATAAAACGGTCTCCCCAAAGTTTACAATCATGGTCATAAACATCTTTCCTGATTGTTATTATAAATGTTAATGTTTTTTACTGTAAATGTAAACCTCACGATGACCTAGTGCTTTACAATTTATTACAAGTAGGTATATCTACCGGTCCAGTGAACCCCTTACAGAACCCTATAAAAAACGCAATCCGATTGATGAAAACCTTGAATCATTCCTCATTCATTCAAAACCCCTTTAATGGGAGCCAGGAGCCCCACATAACTACAACTATACTAGAACTAGAAATAGAAACTATTGAGGTACAACTAGAAACTAGAGTAAACAAAGTTTAAAATCAATGGAACTTGAGATCTTTGTACAGTTCGGTTTCATCAATGAATTTGAAGAGGGAACGTACCCTCCAAACTTGGGACCACTTGAAAAATCACAAGGGCCTGGTACTTGGGTTTTCCTTAGATCCTGCGATCTTCGTGTGAGGTCTAAATTTGTGCTTATTTTGTTATCGATGGATTATTTTCTGTCCTGATAAATCAGTGGCCAAGCGCTCTCGTTTGGTAGTCCGGAGGTTCTGGGTTCAGAGTCAAATAATGTAATTTTATCCTAGATTATTTGGAATAATAAAATGCGTCACCTATGCATAGGCTTGCCAAACGTCCCGAATTGGCCGAGACAGTCCCGAATTTCAGGGGGTGTCCCGGCGTCCCGTTCAGTTTTTCATTTTGGGGCGTTTTGTCCCGAATTTCCGTTTTTGTCCCAGAAAAAATTCGGGACGCGTTTTTTAACTTTAAAATTAGGTACCTCTATAAATCAGAATTTGTTCTTAACTTGTTTAAATTTGTCATGCTATCATCAGTTTGCTCTTCCACTTTGCTAAACCTTTAGAAACGAGAAAATGTTGTATTAAACCGCCTTAAACGAAAAAAATGAGCTGGTCCCTTGGATTCTCGTTATCACCTATCGTACCTATGTACATATCGTACCTATGTGATTTCGCGACTATGTTCGCGGATTTGGCGATTATGTTCGCGGACTTGGCGATTATATTCGCGGATTTGCCGATTATGTTCGCGGATTTCGCGATTATGTTCCCGGATTTCGCGATTTTGTTCGCGGATTTGGCGATTATGCTCGCGGATTTGGCGATT
>NW_007377564.1:282011-284447 GCF_000475195.1 Diaphorina citri | reverse complement strand
TTTTGTTCGCGGATTTTGCGATTATGTTCGCGGATTTTGCGATTATGTTCGCGGATTTGGCAATTATGTGCGCGGATTCGCGTCCCGAATCGACATTTTGGATATTTGGCAAGCCTACCTATGCATATAGTATTAGTCTCACAGTAGATACCGAGGTAGGTATACTTAAGATTTTAAAAGCTCGTTAGAAAAATAGGTATTTTACCCTCCAAACTTACAATTTATTCTATAACTTAACTATAACTTTGAAGAGGGAACGTACCAACTTAACTACAACTTCTACATCAGGTATGTAGAAGTTATAGGAGCCGTATTGCGCTGGCAAGTAGGGAGGTAGGCGGTATGTTAAAGTTAAACCTGGTAGGACTACTAAGTACTAATATCCCTACTTTTAGCCCTTAGGTCAAGTTATCAAGTATCTACTTACTTGTATAATATGCCCTAAGAAAGTTGTGTCCAAACTCAATTCAGTAAATTAATTATTAGTGGATGTGTCCAAAATCAATAGAGTTGTATACAGGAACTTTTATTATGCAAACTTATCTGTAGTTACCGAAGTATACCTTTAGGGTAGGTATACAAAGTGGCACATGTAGGTTCTTTCGGATCAGAAAACTTACTGCTTGACGAAAGGGATTCTATTGTCTTATTCGGGCAGTAGGACTTAAAATTACAACTATGTATACTCGTACACATACCTAAATAAATGAGCACTATTTCTACCCATTTACCTTCTAATTTTTGTCCCACTCTTTCTCCAGAGCCCTGAAAATTCTCTCTTCGCACTCATTATTGTTATTATTAATACTATGAGTTAAAGTTTTCCATTTTACGGATCACTCTAGATTCCATGCAATCCTAATAAAGAATCCTGGGCTGAAAATTGGCAAATACCTACCTTTAGAAAAGAGAAAATCGTGGATAACTCAACCCAAATTTCACAAGGAAAAATACGACTAATACTAGGTACTCATATTTTCTTTTCTTTTATAGGGGGAAAACTGCTGCCTCTAGCCCCCCTTAAGGAGACCCGGCCCGGAGAAAATGGCACCGGATGAGCTCCTCCTACGGTCGGCCTGAGCGGAGGTAGAGTGTGGCCACGTGAACAATTTAATATAACTTTGGACCCTGGAGGCGTCATTATGTTCCCTCCCGTCTGAAACTTTACGGGTAGGTAGAGAGCTAGAGAGCTTTGAAACGTTCCTTCCAAGGATTCTTTTTGCCTGACTTTTTTACTTGCTGGATTTAAGTTCAATGCTTTCGTACGCTAAGTTCATTGCGAGCACTATTGTTTTACGAGGCAATAACCTATGTACATAATCTGGGAAACTTTTTATAAACGAATTTGGTCGCTTAATTAATTGATAAATTTATAATTATTAATTTTAGAAATAGTATTGCATATAAACTTTAGATACCTACTAATTAGACAAATTGAACCGAGAACGAACCAACTTAACAAATACCTATAACATCTACATCTTATGAAGGTGATCAATTCGGTTTCCCATATTATATCACACTAGAAACTGAAATATTTCGTCATTTTAGCACACTATCTGTTATAGGTTAGGTAGTGGAACAATTTTGTCCAAACAGAAACAAAAAAACTCCACGTCTGCTCTACAATGATAAAAGCGGAGGTAACATCTCTCTCCTCTACCTCTACTTTGATAAGTTCCCCTCTATTTACATAAGGCACCCCTCGCTTTTCATAATTCACAAATCACCCTGTATTCCTCATCATCAACATACACACGTACAGGGTGTCATAAAATTTCTACCTCACCATATTCATTTCCGATGGTGAATTGCGCTATCTTTGTGATCTTAAGGATAAAACTATCTGGAAAACGTAAAAAATATGGCTGTGCTATTTTTTAAGAGGTTTGATGGAGGGAACTGTAACAATGGAGGTGTTATCGTCCTGAAATGGAAGAGAGAAAGATGATAAGAGAAAGCTAGCCGTTTAAATTATTAAGAGAACCTTAAAGTGATAAAAGGACATTAGTTCATGGACCAAATTTAGATGGTGAACATTTTACGTTTTTAACAAATATATAAGGTAACAAAGATTTTCAATATTTTTCAATGTAGATAAAAGAGGCGGTATTTTTCCCTCACCCTGTACACTCTGCCAAAGAACAGAAAAACTTGAAGCTTTAGAATGTTGGAAATAATAAGCGTTTTATTATTATTGTTGTAACATTCGTGCAGCGTCGAATTTGTTAAACTGTTAAATTATAGCATTTTCTTTCTCCTCCCTTTCTTCTTTCCTTCAGAAGAGTTACTTCCCCAACTCAACTCTCGCTCTGTTATTTCGAATGAAAATTTAAGGATATCTTTTTTGTCCGAAATTTAGAAAGCTTACTTAATACTTATGTTGTTGTTGTTGTTGTTGTTGTTGCGAATGTCGGAATTTTTGACCATTAGGCC
>NW_007377564.1:247368-281975 GCF_000475195.1 Diaphorina citri | reverse complement strand
ATAATTCAGATTCTATGAAGAGGGGACCAAATACAGCTATAAGTATTAGATGCGCAATAAAAACGACATCATTTGTATACGAGTACCTATTTCAAACTGCAAATTACAATCCATTTTCCATCAAAGGTCTGTCCTCTACTCTAAAACAAACTCGAGCTGAACGAAAAAATTCAAAAGAGCTTCCTCGTAGCTTTTTGAACTTTGGGGTGACAAAGTGTAGAGCGTCCAGGCAGGCCTCGACAATTTGCAATGGCAGTTGACATAAATTTTCAGCACAGCTTTTAAAAAGCGGATAGAGAGCAGAGAGGAAAATATATAATGCTAAAAAAAAAGTTGTGATCATGTTGCAATGCGGACAATTCTCTTGAGTACATTGAGAGAGGGGATGCTCTCCCAATTTTCCAAACGTAGAGGGAGTCAGGGTGTTTTCCCGAGATAAAACGGAACTCTCTCCACACTTACGCCTCATTATTGTCTTTCACTTTGAGTATTTGGACAATGTTCATACTGCTAGAATCGGACTGAAATAGCACCTCTGTAAAGTCTTTTCAGCCTTTACAAAGGTTCATTGGTAAACTTACTTCTTGAGGCTATTAAAACTTGCGTGACTTAAAAGGAAGTTTTAATCTTTATTAGGTATGTGAACTACTAAACTCCGCATATACAAAACCATTATCCAACCAGTCCTGCTATACGGTTCAGAAGTATGGACGCTTTCGAAAGTATCGGAGAAAAAACTAGTAACGTTTGAAAACAAGATTTTAAGGAAAATATATGGACCAGTGTATGAGAATGGAGGATGGAGAATAAAGAAGAACAAAGAGATAAGAGATCTATTCAATGAACCGGATATCGTTGCGAACATCAGATGTAGGAGAATGAGATGGATGGAACATGTGCTAAGAAGAGATGATGAAAGTTTGATCAAGAGTGTTTGGGAAGGAGAACTAACACGGACGAGAAGAAGAGGACGCCCAAAGCTGAGATGGAAAGACCAGATCAAGAGAGACATGGCAAAAATCAACACCACGGAAGAAGACGCGCAAACACAGAACAGTTTGGCGAGGCAAAAAGTCTTCTAGGCTTCAAATGGCCCTGGCAGTAAGTAAGTCTTGGTACATAAATGGGTAACCCATCTTTTTTTTTTGTGTAAATGGCAAGTAGGTAAACAGATATTATTAAAATTATTATTTATTATAGTGGTAAGTATGCTATGAAGGTGGAAATATCCACTATTCTACCAGGGTAGAAATAATATTTATTGTATTGGTTAGGCATTCTACTTAGGTAGATATCCACTCTATTTCTTTTTTTTTGTATGGGAGAGTTGAGAGCGTACACAAGAAAAGAACATAGTTACATAGGTAGAAAACACACAGATAGAAATAATAAATACCATATCCCCCTCCGTCCTCATCAATATTTTATCATGATTGTTCTCCAGCAGAGGGTAGGACTCAGAGGCGGGGTCTTGTGCAAACATTGGATTTTACTCTTCTTGCTGTATTATCATCAGAACGCCCTAATTTCTCTATCTCCCATGCTTTGCTCGCTCTCAGCGCTCGGGTTTGGATATTATGAACGTTGTGAGTTGTATTCGTGAGGAAAAAATTGTCGGAGAGAATCCGTGGCATATAAAGGTATACAGAAGGTACTACATACCTTTACAATCTGTATAATAAATAAGTATTATAAATAATATTACAGTTTTTGAAACATACTGCAAGAAGATTAAGTGAAAAGTGGGCGAAGTCGTATTCATGGGTATTGGGATGGCTGAAGGTGAAAGTTGAGATATCGGTGGTGCGTGCGATTTCAATGAGAATGAGAGGTTCGAGGAAGAAGTTGAGATTGATTGAGTGTGAGGACGGAGCAGGAATGGCACAGTTGGAGAATTGAATAAAGTAATACGATGAAAATAAGTAGTAATAAAAAAAAAGGAGAAACCGATCTCGAAGGCCTACCGCAAATTAGAAGCGTAGTTGCGCGACTTTTATTTGCGCGGTGTCGAGCTATACCGCCAGAAAATACAAGAATAAAGAAGAACAAAGAGATAAGAGATCTATTCAATGAACCGGATATCGTTGCGAACATTAGATGTAGGAGAATGAGATGGATGGAACATGTGCTAAGAAGAGATGATGAAAGTCTAATCAAGAGTGTTTGGGAAGGAGAACAAACAGGGACGAGAAGAAGAGGACGCCCAAAGCCGAGATGGAAAGACCAGATCAAGAGAGACATGGTAAAAATCAACACCACGCAAGAAGACGCGCAAAACAGAACAGTTTGGCGAGGCATAAAGTCTTCTAGGCTTCAAATGGCCCTGGCAGTAAGTTACATAATTGGGTATCCTAACTTTTAGGGCTGTTTGCCCCTACACCTAACACCCATATTTATGAACAAAATGCTGGCTCTTAAGTTCGTGCTAAGCATAGTCTCAAGGCATTTGATTGGTCAATTTTGACTTGAGACTGATCTAAGAACGATCATTCTTGTTAAATACAAGTGTAAGAGTGGGTTTTTTGTGTAAATGGCAAGTAGGTAAACAGATATTATTAAAATTATTATTTATTATATAGTGGTAAGTATGCTTTGAAGGTGCAAATATCCACTATTCTACCTGGGTAGAAATTTATTGTATTGGTAGGCATTCTACTTAGGTAGATATCCACTCTATTTCATTTTTTTTTTTGTATGGGAGAGTTGAGAGCGTACACAAGAAAAGAACATAGTTACATAGGTAGAAAACACACAGATAGAAATAATAAATACCATATCCCCCTCCGTCCTCATCAATATTTTATCATGATTGTTCTCCAGCAGAGGGTAGGACTCAGAGGCGGGGTCTTGTGCAAACATTGGATTTTACTCTTCGTGCTGTATTATCATCAGAACGCCCTAATTTCTCTATCTCCCGTGCTTTGCTCGCTCTCAGCGCTCGGGTTTGGATATTATGAACGTTGTATGTATGTTGTATTCGAGAGGAAAAATTGTCGGAGAAAATCCGTGCCTATAAAGGTATACAGAAGGTACTAGGTACCTACAATATGGAGGTACCTTTACAATATGGTACTAGGTACCTTTACAATATCGGTTTCTCCTTATAAATTAAGGAGAAACCGATCTCTAAGGTCTACCGCAAATTAGAAGCGTAGTTGCGCGACTTTTATTAGCGCGGTGTCGAGCTATACCGCCAGAAAATACAAACTTAATGAAAACGATCCAGAGTCCAGACCTCTCACATTCTAGGAGACCTAAGTCGCGCAACTCCAAAGTGAGTGGTCTATACCAATTTTTCATAGGTTTAGATTTTCAGGCTGCGCGGCGTCACGGGAATACAAGCTAACTAAAAGTCGCTCGTCTACGCTAAATTCAGTAAATACTATTTATGATGCCTATAGGTATGTACTATGAACCTACCTACTCCCCTCTCGTGGGTAAATTAAAATAATTTATTTTCAGTCCTAGAACGTAGAGCTCACTCAAAAGTGAATGGAACACTCACAGAGAGCTATAGTTCTTCACGATAACTTTCCATTGAGAAGCTCGAAGCTTTCTACTATGGGGACTGAGAGGGCTGAGTCATTGTGTCAACACAGAGGCATAAGCGTTATACAGGATCCACTGGAAGGAAAAAAGATCCACAGAACCTACCACAACACGATAATACAAGATATAAATGGTTTTCGAGGCGATTTCGGTCGACTGTAGTATACTCGTAGATGTAGTAAATACATACCAATGGATCTTCTTCTCGTCTTTTTCATCGCCTTTTCCCGTGTACAGACGGGGTCGGCGTTTTTCGTCAGAATCAGCCGTAACTAGAGTGATTGCTTTGGACTGACATTTGGTTTTGGCTACAAATTTTACGGCTACAAAGACATATCCATAGATCGTAAAGACAAAGTGCTGCTAGTAATCAGTTCTTTATTTATACCATAAGCTCCGAGGGTACCCTATCGCCATCAGTATTTTACTCAACAATATTTGCTCTAAGTAGGTATAGTTGTTTGTATTGAAAGTTTTTTTTCTCTCCCATCAATGAAATCCTGGCTTAGTGAATGAAACCCAAGTACTAAAACCCAAGACTATAAGTAACACAGTGTCATTTTTTAACTTAGCGTAGGTAGGTTTTAGGAAAAGGGCCCTCGATGGGATCCAAAAACCAATCAGCAAAAGCTGAACTTGAACTCGAACCACCAATCTTCGGATCCGAAGTCAACTGAACTAAAATCAAGCTACTGAGGTTGGTTTCCAGCCTAGTTAGCTTGGACTGCTTGAGGGTTGTTCCAGCCTCGTTAGCCTGTCTTGTAAGCGCTGGGTCGAGGGTTCGATTTCCGCTCTGAGCGGTTTATCTTAACATCATAATGTTGAGATGTTTGTTCTCGGAACGGCTGGCTTTGACCTACCCCCTCTTCATTCTTTCTTCGCTTTCGGGACGATAAGACCTTTAGCAGTTACAGCTGTCAAATCTATGAAGAAATAGAAAAGTCTACCTAAGGTCTTAAGATATAGGAAATTGACTATGTACCTGCCTCGCTAACTAATTCATCAGATAATTTCCAGAATTGCTACAGACGAGAGACAACCTACGTTGGAAAGTCAAAGGAACTCAATAAAAAGATTGCTCTCTGCTCTCGCTTCCAAGAAGGCTGAGAACTCGTGTACGGAAAAGCAATAAGAAAGCCCTGTCATTCAAATAGAAAGCTACATTAATATAGTACAAAGTGGAGTCAGGGTTGTTCATAGCCTAACGGGGACCAGGGGGTATTCCAATAATGGGCAAATTTTGACAAATTACAATCAATGTTGTCCGTATTTTCTTGTGGAAAATGAGTTAAAGTTTTCCATTTTACGGATCACTCTAGATTCCATGCAATCCTAATTAAGAATCCTAGGCTGAAAATTGGCAAATACCTTTAGAAAAGGGAAAATCGTGGATAACTCAACCCAAATTTCACAAGGAAAAATGACTAATAAATACTAGGTACTCGTATTTTCTTTTCTTTTATAGAAGGAAAACTGCTGCCTCTAGCCCCCTTAAGGAGACCCGGCCCGGAGAAAATGGCACCGGGTGAGCCCCTCCTACGGTCAGCCCTGAGCGGAGGTAGAGTGTGGCCACGTGAACAATTTAATATAACTTTGGACCCTGGAGGCGTCATTATGTTCCCTCCCGTCTGAAACTTTTCTGGTAGGTAGAGAGCTAGAGAGCTTTGAAACGTTCCTTCCAAGGATTCTTTTTTCCTGACTTTTTTACTTGCTGGATTTAAGTTCAATGCTTTCGTACGCTAAGTTCAATGCGGGCACTATTGTTTTACGAGGCAATAACCTATGTACATAATATGGGAAACTTTTTATAAACGAATTTGGTCGCCTAATTAATTGATAAATTTATAATTATTAATTTTAGAAATAGTATTGCATATAAACTTTAGATACCTACGAATTAGACAAATTGAATCGAGAACGAACCAACTTAACAAATACCTATAATATCTTATGAAGGTGATCAATTCGGTTTCCCATATTATATGACACTAGAAACTGAAATATTTCGTCATTTTAGCACACTGTCGAGCTATACCGCCAGAAAATACAAACTTAATGAAAACGATCCAGAGTCCAGACCTCTCACATTCTAGGAGACCTAAGTCGCGCAACTCCAAAGTGAGTGGTCTATACCAATTTTTCATAGGTTTAGATTTTCAGGCTGCGCGGCGTCACGGGAATACAAGCTAACTAAAAGTCGCTCGTCTACGCTAAATTCAGTAAATACTATTTCTGATGTCTAGGTACTAGGTATGTACTATGTGACTACCTACTCCCCTCTCGTGGGTAAATTAAAATAATTTATTTTCAGTCCTAGAACGTAGAGCTCACTCAAAAGTGAATGGAACACTCACAGAGAGCTATTTCTTCACGATAACTTTCCATTGAGAAGCTCCAAGCTTTCTACTATGGGGATTGAGAGGGCTGAGTCATTGTGTCAACACGGAGGCATAAGCGTTATACAGGATCCATTGGAAGGAAAAAAGATCCACATCAGAACCTACCACAACGAGATAATACAAGATACGAGTATAAATGGTTTTCCAGGCGATTTCCGTCGACTGTAGTATACTCGTAGAGTAGTAAAGACATACCCATAGATCTTCTTCTCGTCTTTTTCATCGCCTTTTCCCGTGTACAGACGGGGTCGGCGTTTTTCGTCAGAATCAGCCGTAACTAGAGTGATTGCTTTGGACTGACATTTGGTTTTGGCTACAAATTTTACGGCTACAAAGACATATCCATAGATCGTAAAGACAAAGTGCTGCTAGTAATCAGTTCTTTATTTATACCATAAGCTCCGAGGGTACCCTATCGCCACCAGTATTTTACTCAACAATATTTGCTCTAAGTAGGTATAGTTGTTTGTATTGAAAGTTTTTTTTCTCTCCCATCAATGAAATCCTGGCTTAGTGAATGAAACCCAAGTACTAAAACCCAAGACTATAAGTAACACAGTGTCATTTTTTAACTTAGCGTAGGTAGGTTTTAGGAAAAGGGCCCTCGATGGGATCCAAAAACCAATCAGCAAAAGCTGAACTTGAACTCGAACCACCAATCTTCGGATCCGAAGTCAACTGAACTAAAATCAAGCTACTGAGGTTGGTTTCCAGCCTAGTTAGCTTGGACTGCTTGAGGGTTGTTCCAGCCTCGTTAGCCTGTCTTGTAAGCGCTGGGTCGAGGGTTCGATTTCCGCTCTGAGCGGTTTATCTTAACATCATAATGTTGAGATGTTTGTTCTCGGAACGGCTGGCTTTGACCTACCCCCTCTTCATTCTTTCTTCGCTTTCGGGACGATAAGACCTTTAGCAGTTACAGCTGTCAAATCTATGAAGAAATAGAAAAGTCTACCTAAGGTCTTAAGATATAGGAAATTGACTATGTACCTGCCTCGCTAACTAATTCATCAGATAATTTCCAGAATTGCTACAGACGAGAGACAACCTACGTTGGAAAGTCAAAGGAACTCAATAAAAAGATTGCTCTCTGCTCTCCCTGTATCGTTGCTTCCGGTGTATCCTGTAGATTTGACTCCGCCTCCAATCCGTAGCTCTTCAAATAGATTGGTGGTCTTTCTGTGAAACCGGTAAAAACATTTTAGTCAGAGGAAATAGGCACACGGTCGTTATTGACCTTGCGTAACGATAACTCGAAAGTATTGGGATTCAGAAGAGTGTCCTCACGAGGCTGAGTGCACCCCGAACTCCAAGCACAGAGCCGAAAAAAAACCTCGGCCCCGCCGGGAATCGAACCCGGACCTCCGTGCAAGCCTAGTGTGATACCCATTCGGCCACGGAGGTTGCTTTCCAGAGGTGAAACAGGGCAGCTAAACGATTTGACGAGAAACCCGAACCAAGCAAGGTGGGTAGATAGGTAGGTACCAACTTCAGTGTAGTATAGTTGAAACTGGACAGCTACACTTTTATCACGTCACGTGAGGGCAGTGTGGTTATCAAATTACCTACAATACTATCGGAAAACTTTTTTTTTAAGAGGTTTGACAGAGGGAACTGTAACTGCTATGGTCTTATCGTCCCGAAATCGAAGAGAGAAGGAAGACAGGATAGGAGAAAGTCAGCGTTCCGAGAACGAACATCACCCCATCAGGACAAAATCCGCCCCGGGCGGGAATCGAACCCGCGGCCTAGCGCTTACAAGGCAGATGCACTACCAACTAAGCTAACTAGGCTGGTAATGACCGATTTAAATGACATACTTAGGCTGGAACTTCTTACCAAGTCGAATTATCTCCTCAATTCTGAGACAATTCCACTTGCTTAAGTCCCAACCTAAATGACCTCAGCTATCTTGCGCCTGAGATATGCAACCCGCGCAGCACGCTCATTCTGCCTCGGAGATAAAATGTGAAAGCACAGGGTCCGATACCCGGATATTAAATTCTGCCTTACTCCTTTCTCTGCCCTTCCTAACTTTGTACTTTCCTCTTTACTCCTCCTTTCCCTCTTGGAAACGCCAAAGAAGTAAGAACAGACTAGAACAGTCTTTCTTTTTGTTCTACCTAGTTGTGTACTAAAATAAGTTATCAACAACTTACTGAATTCAATCAAGGAAAGACTTGGTGATTTGGTTACATTCAGGAAAAATAGACTCTCGACTGAGGAAACATGAAGACTAAAATTTCTACCAAAAACCTGTCGGCAGATTAGATGTTTACCTTTGTAGTAGGTATCGCATTTGATTATGTAACTTTTTTTGGCTGAACCAATCAGATTCCGCTTTGGACGTAAACACTTGCTCCACAAAGCGAAATCCAACAATCTCATTGGTTCAGCCATGTTTTGTTTCACATAATCGAATACAATATAGGTCATACCAACCGCTGGCGCTGAAAATCAGTGAGAAACGCCAAAGAAGTAAGAACAGACTAGAACAGTCTTTCTTTTTGTTCTACCTAGTTGTGTACTAAAATAAGTTATCAACAACTTATTGAATTCAATCAAGGAAAGACTTGGTGATTTGGTTACATTCAGGAAAAATAGACTATCGACTGAGGAAACATGGAGACTAAAATTTCTACCAAAAACCTGTCGGCAGATTAGATGTTTACCTTTGTAGTAGGTATCGTATTTGATTATGTAACTTTTTTTTGGCTGAACCAATCAGATTCCGCTTTGGACGTAAACACAGTAAGACCAACAGAAAGTACCAATGACACTCCATTTTACAGATATGATCAGCGTTGCTTAAAATAAACGAATTACAGATACCTAATATTATGAAATTATTTAGTCAACAAACAACCAAAGGATTTGACACATAACTCGCTTGTCAAAACACATTTAGGAACAGTGAAAAATATCGAAAAAAGTAAAGGAGACGGAGTCTGGTCTTCTAGGTGTTGTGGTTCTAGAGATAGAGCGATCAGTGTGTGAACTATGAACTGTGAATGGATCTTGTTCTTATAATATAAGATTTAGTCAACAAACAACCAAAGGATTTGACACATAACTCGCTTGTCAAAACACATTTAGGAACAGTGAAAAATATTGAAAAAAGTAAAGGAGACGGAGTCTGGTGGATTAGACAGTTGAAATCAACTCTTGTATGTTAGTATAAGGATTAGATTATTAGATAATGAGCAAAGAAGACTCACAAATGAGCAATATTTCAAGTAAAAGTACATAATTGTAGGGTTAGGTAGCATACAAAATAACTTTCCATGGTGAGGGTGAGTATTCATTTTCGTGATCCTGGTAAAAAGACCTTTAATTTGATATATAGGTCGACCAGGTTTGGATAAGTCCTTCTATGGGGACAGACAGACCGACAGACCGACAGACCGACAGACCGACAGAGTGACAGACACCGAAGCGAATACAATAGTCCGTCCCTTATACCTTTTTATTACTATTGTAATAATAAAGGAAGGACGGACTAAAAAACATTCCGGAATATTTATTGTGAACTATGTCTCCTCTACTTTTAACAATATAATAGAAACATTTACCTACATTATACGTACACCCAAGTGAAAACTACAGTAACCATATAAAATGCAATCGACATCTAAGAATACACACCAAACTCAGTTAGTACTGACCTGAATTGCTGAATATAAATACCAT
Organism: Diaphorina citri; assembly: GCF_000475195.1. Taxonomy (NCBI): domain Eukaryota; kingdom Metazoa; phylum Arthropoda; class Insecta; order Hemiptera; family Psyllidae; genus Diaphorina; species Diaphorina citri. The sequence continues at coordinate 272,340 of NW_007377564.1, read as the reverse complement.
CTTATCTGTAGGACATTATGGCCACAAGGAAATCACCTACTAGGCGATACATCGGAGATATTTTGTCCCACTAAATTTTAACCAAAAATGATTTGTTTTGGTTCCTGCTGGATTTTCATTTTATTTTGCAATTTGTACATTATACCGTGCTTGCCTAGCCACAACCCGATAGCGTCAGTGAGACAACCTTCGTGGAGTTCGTGGGTATCACACTTGCAAACCGAGGGCCCTGGTTCAATTCTCGCCGGGACTATTACATATGTTTCTAAGTGTAATCAGTGCCATTCTAGTTTATACGTACACACAGAAGCGAGCACAAGAAAGATTCAAAATTTTCTAGTGCTAATCAGTAAAATCAACCATTTCGTTTGTTTTGAGATTTGCAAAATTTTGTGATAAACAAAACGAACAGCGAGAAGCGAGCAAAAAGTCACCTGTATGAAAGTTGATTTTTTTTAAAATTCAGGAATCTCAAAGTTTGTCCGGCATTTTAGTCAATTTATTGTTCAGGAAATATAGGAAATTTTTAAAAAAATTGATATAAAATTGATAAAATGAAGAATTTTTCTCAGTTTTAATCATTCAAATTGATTTTAAATGATCTTTTTTTCTTCCGAGGATTGCTCATAGTGATCATTTTGGAAACCACTGTCAATATTTTTCATCATGTCACGAGACGGACGTTGCCAGCTTCTCACACATTACACTAGTAATTTTTTTGAACTTGAATCTTGATTTCTTGATCTTGAAATCGAACGTCTTCAGGATTTCACACATTACACTTGTAATTTTTTTGAACTTGAATCTTGATTATCTTGATTTCTTGATCTTGAAAACTTGAAATCGAACGTCTTCAGGATTTACCTACTTTTAAATTTTTTATTGAAAGTCAGTCTATAACATACTAGTGAAATCCGAGATCTATTCTACAAAATGGTTTAAGTACCGTTTCCAATCTCACCAGTTTCATTTTGACAAGGTCTTCAGTTGAGTGGTTACACAACCTACGTACATCATGAATTTGATCAGACGATCCTCTCAATTACTGGTGATTACTTTCAAATGCTATGTTAGTCCAAAGTGTTCCAATCATACTCGGTAAGCATTTCTCTACATCTCAAAAAACAACATTTAGAACACTGTCAAATTTGACCCAATCCTTGGAAGGAACGTTTCAAAGCTCTCTAGCTCTCTACCTACCCGAAAAGTTTCAGACGGAAGGGAACATAATGACGCCTCCAGGGTCCAAAGTTATATTAAATTGTTCACGTGGCCACACTCTACCTCCGCTCAGGCCGACCGTAGGAGGAGCTCATCCGGTGCCATTTTCTCCGGGCCGGGTCTCCTTAAGGGGGGCTAGAGGCAGCAGTTTTCCCCCTATAAAAGAAAAGAAAATATGAGTACCTAGTATTAGTCGTATTTTTCCTTGTGAAATTTGGGTTGAGTTATCCACGATTTTCTCTTTTCTAAAGGTAGGTATTTGCCAATTTTCAGCCCAGGATTCTTTATTAGGATTGCATGGAATCTAGAGTGATCCGTAAAATGGAAAACTTTAACTCATATTCCACAAGAAAATACGGACAACATTGATTGTAATTTGTCAAAATTTGCCCATTATTGGAATATCCCCTCGTCCCCGTTAGGCTATGAACGACCCTGACTCCTCTTGTACTATATTAATGTAGCTTTCTATTTGAATGACAGGGCTTTCTTATTGCTTTTGCGTACACGAGTTCTCAGCCTTCTTGGAAGCGAGAGCAGAGAGCAATCTTTTTATTGAGTTCCTTTGACTTTCCAACGTAGGTTGTCTCTCGTCTGTAGCAATTCTGGAAATTATCTGATGAATTAGTTAGCGAGGCAGGTACATAGTCAATTTCCTATATCTTAAGACCTTAGGTAGACTTTTCTATTTCTTCATAGATTTGACAGCTGTACATAAAAAAAAAAAAAAAAAAAAAAAAAAAAAAAAAAGAAATGACCCAAGAAAGAACAAAATGATAGTATCCAGATTTTCAAATATTCTTTGATTCAAATAGCAAGCTCAGCTATTTTTGTCTGAGGTGTATCTTTATAGATCTATTAAAGTTAAAAAGCTCAACAACTTGTCAAGTCCAGCTTTGGTGCATAATGTGCATAAGAACCATGTTATTTTAACAGTTCAGATGATAATTTATTTAGCAGGGTTTTCTCAACTTTAGTAGGTAGGTACCTACTTAAGAGCTTACCTACATTAGGTACCTACCTAAGTAATCACTGATTTCATTTTTCTTTTCCAACAGATTGGCAGAAATTGGCAAATTGGACACACCCAAGGTTCAAGGAAAATATAGCACAGGTCAATTATTTTTACATAGAGTTTTTGGTTACAGAGGAATAGTTCTGTTTCCATGGCTAGCAAGAGTGTATGACAGAGATATCCCTAATAAGAGAGACAAGTAAGTGTTAAACAAGTGTTTCATTGTGAATTTATTATTTAGTACTTGGTTATTGTTGCTCTCTATATGACCATGTACTTACCTACTTGTTTGTTTGACAAAAAAAAAAAAAAAAAAAAAAAAAAAAAAAAAAAAAAAAAAAGAATTTTTTTTTCTCTTTTTTTACCCTGTTTTTCCCTCCTTTTTTTTTTGAAAAAAAAAAAAAAAAAAAAAAAAAAAAAAAGATAGCTAAAGATGAGATGTTTGTTACTGTTTGTTCATTTCCAGACCAAGTGATGTCAATGGCAGTGTTGGAAAGGAGGTCAAAAGTAAGACACACACCTTCTATCAAGTCCTCATAGATTCCCGTGACTGCCCATACATTCGGGCCCAGACAGAAGCTGTAACTTTCCTCGGCAATCAGAACAGTAACAAAAGTTTGTATGCTATTCCTGGCCTAGACTATGTTGCCCATGAAGACATACTACCGTATTCATGCTCTCATGAACAACCATTGCATCATGAACTATTTGACAAGTTTCTTGTGCATATGCCTGACAAAGGTAAATTGAATTATAAAGTCAAAATTATGTCAATAAAAGTGGGATTTAATAAAAAAGTAATAATTCATTGTTAAGTTTGGATTGGTAGAATACTGATAAATACTAACAACACTAGCAGCAAGCAAGTAGGTACCTAGGTATAAGGCTTTTAAGTCTTGCTAAAATGGTAGGTTACTAATTCATTGTTAAGTTTGGATTGGTAGAATACTGATAAATACTAACAACACTAGCAGCAAGCAAGTAGGTACCTAGGTACAAGGCTTAAGTCTTGCTAAAATGGTAGGTTAGATGCCAGTAAGTTCTGGAATTTAATGTTTATAATCTGAGCATTATATTTAAGTAATAGTAATTCATTGTTAAGTTTGGATTGGTAGAATACTGATAAATACTAACAACACTAGCAGCAAGCAAGTAGGTACCTAGGTACAAGGCTTTTAAGTCTTGCTAAAATGGTAGGTTAGATGCCAGTGAGTTCTGGAATTTAATGTTTATAATCTGAGCATTATATTTAAGTAATATTCCTATGACTTATTTTCCAGATCCACCATTTGTGGCCCAGCAAACGCTACGAACATGGCAGAGGAAGAATCACCCCTGGTTAGAATTATCCGATGTTCACAAGGAAACAACAGAGAATGTCCGAGTAACAGTCATACCGTTCTACATGGGATGTCGAGACTCTCCCACATCTTCAGTATATTGGGTGAGAATTGGTCAAATGGTCATAACATTTGTCAGCTTCCATGGCATAGTGGTCATTGCATTCTCTTTACATGTGGGAGACCAGGATTTGATTCCCAGTGGGGTAGAAAATTTTCCAACGTTTTGTGATGGGCTGTCACAGGTCTCACTCATTCTGATGGCATAGTGTATTACCTGCTTGTAGGATGGTTACATAGGTACAGTACATACCTAAGTAACTATTTACCCTTATATGCATTACCTATGTTGTTTACAAATGCAAATAAATTGGTTACCTATTAATTAGGCTATTTTACTAAATTGGGGTTTGCTATGTAATACTTCAACTTCATACCAACCTCAGTAGTGCAGAGGTTCACACAATGGCCTTTGGATCTGGAGGTTGGTGGTTCAAGTCCAAAACGTGTCATAAAATTTATCTAGGTGTTATAATTGGGGAACGATATTTGTGACAATCATTTAAGTATGCTTAACACAATTAAAAATTCCTTTACGGCATTTATTATTATTTAGAAAAGTTCTGATTGTTCTAAATAAATAAAATGGTTACATAGGTACAGTACATACCTAAGTAACTATTTACCCTTATATGCATTACCTATGTTGTTTACAAATGCAAATAAATTGGTTACTTATTAATTAGGCTATTTTACTGAATTGGGGTTTGCTATGTAATACTTCAACTTCAACTTCATACCAACCTTAGTAGTGCAGAGGTTCACACAATGGCCTTTGGATCTGGAGGTTGGTGGTTCAAGTCCAAAACGTGTCATAAAATTTATCTAGGTGTTATCATTGGGGAACGATATTTGTGACAAGCATTTAAGTATGCTTAACACAATTAAAAATTCCTTTACAGCATTTATTATTATTTAGAAAAGTTCTGATTGTTCTAAATAAATAAAATAAGAAAATTCACAGTACAAATTTTCCTCTTGCCCATTTTCAGTGGAGGTACTGTATTCGTCTGGAGAACCTAGGAGAGCTCACCGTACAGTTGAGAGAACGACACTGGCGTATATTTAGTCTGAGTGGCACTTTGGAGACAGTACGAGGGAGAGGTGTGGTGGGACAGGAACCGGTTCTGTCCAAGAGTCTGCCCGCCTTCCAGTATAGTAGTCATGTTAGTTTGCAAGCCCCCAGCGGTCATATGTGGTGAGTATTCGTGCTCATTCCAACTGTAATGTCTGCAACTATTGAAGTCTTATCGTCCCGAAATTGAAGATACAAGAAAAATAAGATATATTAGAAGACCAGCTGTTCCGAGAAAAAACCATACATGTTTAGATTTAAAAAAATAGTCTGCCCATAAATAATAAATTGATGCCTGTCAGCAAATGTCTTGCAAGTGAAAATGTATGTATAGTTGTATAATGTACACAGGCCATACACATGTACTATTGTACATATGTGGACTTCGAATCCAACAGGATGGAATTTGTGTTCAAATATTTTTAGCTGTCGATTATAAAGTCTTTTGATCTTCCTGCTGAGTAGGTATCATCCTTCTTGTCACCTTTGTTCGGAATGTTTTGTAGGGAATACTATATGCTTGTTACAGGATCAATTTCTCAAGCATTCACTTTATCTAACTAACAACCTTCTTGGAAAGCATCAAAACTCCGCCGAGTTCAGAATACAAGATTCCAAAGAGTTCACCTTAGTGACTGCACTAATATGAAAGGGGAGTGGCCTCAAGAGTAAAAGATCTCATACGTAAATTTATTATTGAGTTCAAATAAATTATGAACTACGTACACCTATGTATTAGGTAGATATGTATATTGTATATGATATGTGAACGTATGTAAAGTTGTAGGTACGAATAGTTTGTTGTTTTACATACCAGTTTGTGAAGAGAGTAGGTACGAGTGTACTAATGCAGGATTGAAATATGCAAGCTTACTGTGGACCGCGTTTGTGTGAACCTATGTCCGTATCTCGGAGAAAGATTGATGAATGCTTGGGTTTAAGCTTTTGACAGCTGGATTTTCAATCAGTAGCTTTGTTTATTTATCTGTGGCGCTCACAACAACACTCAACACAAATATAATCTTACATAGAAAACGCAGGTTCTCGTTCTGAAGTATAAATAACACTTCCAAATTCTTGGCCAGCACCTGAGAGCTATGTCTAACTAATGAGTTCAAATAAGAACGAAACGCGTCTTAGGCTGCTCCCAGGTGTTGGCTAAATATCCACCGTCTCACATCCGAGTGTTGGTTGTGTAAAAATGAAATCTAAACAGCTAAACACAGAACAGTGTGTCCTGAGCTATAGACATATGGATATGAAACCCACTTCCGTACACAAAACTCTTCACGATAGTGAACGTATGTAAAGTTTTAGGTACGAATAGTTTGTTGTTTTACATACCAGTTTGTGAAGAGAGTAGGTACGAGTGTACTAATGCAGGATTGAAATACGTAAGCTTACTGTGGACCGTGAACGTATGTAAAGTTGTAGGTACGAATAGTTTGTTGTTTTACATACCAGTTTGTGAAGAGAGTAGGTACGAGTGTACTAATGCAGTATTGAAATATGTAAGCTTACTGTGGACTGCGTTTGTGTGAACCTATGTCCGTATCTCGGAGAAGGATTGATGAATGCTTGGGTTTAAGCTTTTGACAGCTGGATTTTCAATCAATAGCTTTGTTTATTTATCCACCGACTCACATCCGAGCGTTGGCTGGGTAAAAATGAAATCTAAATACAGAACAGTGTGTCCTGAGCTATAGACATATGGATATGAAACCACTTTTACGTACACAAAACCCTTCACAATGAAATGTATATTGTATATGATATGTGAACGTATGTAAAGTTGTAGGTACGAATAGTTTGTTGTTTTACATACCAGTTTGTGAAGAGAGTGTTACGAGTGTAAGTACTAATGCAGGATTGAAATATGTAAGCTTACTGTGGACCGCGTTTGTGTGAACCTACTGTCCGTATCTTGGAGAAAGATTGATGAATGCTTGGGTTTAAGCTTTTGACAGCTGGATTTTCAATCAGTAGCTTTGTTTATTTATCCACCGACTCACATCCGAGTGTTGGCTGTGTAAAAATGAAATCTAAATACAGAACAGTGTGTCCTGAGTATAGACATATGGATATGAAACCACTTTTCCGTACACAAAACTCTTCACGATATGTGAAACTTCATAAAGCGATGCAACATTAAATTGTTGAGCAAAAGGGTCTACCTGTCCTACTTTGACAGTCTAAATAAAACACTATACTAGGTATATCTTCATTTGAAATACCTGCCCTTCAATGTCTACAAATTGTAATAAATTCATAATGAATTCTATTCCATCCACTTGTCATATTTGGCTGAAACACTTTCGACTGTGCCCAGGACATAACTCTACGCACGCAGTTGAAAGTGTCCTGGATGGCAATTGGAACATTGGTCCCAATTCCTAACAATGCTTACTAATATGTGACATATTGTTTATTGTTTCTAATTTGGTGCAGGTGAACAATGTTTGCCAATTGCAAAACGACTGTAAAATATTTTACTGTGACTTTGACTTGGAAGTTCAATTAGTTCAGTCCCTTCACAATATTGAGATTAGGAATTACCTACTGACATTTGGATGAAAATCCAACTTACCTCGAAAACTCTATTGCGGCGAATGGGAGTCTATTCAATACTCTACGCACGCAGTTGAAAGTGTCCTGGATGGCAATTGGAACATTGGTCCCAATTCCCAACAATGCTTACTAACATGTGACATATTATTGTTTATTGTTTCTAATTTGGTGCAGGTGAACAATGTTTGCCAATTGCAAAACGACTGTGAAATATTTTACTGTGACTTTGACTTGGAAGTTCAATTAGTTCAATCCCTTCAGAATATTGAGATTAGGAATAACCTACTGACATTTGGATGAAAATCCAACTTACCCCGAAAACTCTATCGCGGCGAATGGAAGTCTATTCAATCTATTTTCTCTTAAAATGTTAACTGAGCATGCTTTCACTCGGGTTCTAAAAAAAATAATAAAAAACGAGCATGAGAAACTATAGGAGGTGATTTCCCAAAAGGTTCTCTTTAAAGGGAAATTGGGCTCATTTACGACTAAGCCTTATACAGAAAATTTTCCCACAACAGTCTACATCTTTATTTCTTTTTAACTAAATCCCCTTTAGGGGTGAGCTATTTATTTCTAACGAAAGTCACAAGTTCGGGTCGGGGTTGTGTTTTTTGGGTAACTAAGAAGCTATTCGCTATGAAAACTCATTTTGTTACTCATGTGACCCAGGAACTCTTCCACTTCGGTTCACCTGTAACGTCTTACGACTAAGCCTTATACAGAAAATTTTCCCACAACAGTCTACATCTTTATTTCTTTTTAACTAAATCCCCTTTAGGGGTGAGCTATTCATTCACAACTTCGGGTCGGGGTTGTGTTTTTTGGGTAACTAAGAAGCTATTCGCTATGAAAACTCATTTTGTTACTCGTGTGGCCCAAGAACTCTTCCACTTCGGTTCACCTGTAACGTCCTACTCCTTCTAACTTATTTCTATCAACTAGATCCATTTCATTATCCTTGTTCGTACAACCATTTCATTCCAGTGTGACAATAAACAAGCGACGTGCTCCGAAGGGAAAGCGACTTGCACGGCTTGCACCTCCCAGGTATCCAGGGTTCCATAGTGCGGACCAAAGCACCCGTGATCTGCATACTAATTGTTTGGACTACTAATCCTATTCAGGTACGACTTCTATTTTTATGCCTATAGTGGAACTCGGTGATTCTTTTCGGTCGGAATGAGGCGAGTATTTCATGTTACCGAATGACACTTGCATAAATTAGAAGACAAGTGGTCGACTAGTGGTGGAAATAGTGACTCCAATCTGTGTTTTGATTGGAGTTTGACATTCGTGAGAATTTTCTCTGAAATCCCCTCCATCCATCCTCGGATCACATTTCAAGTAACATTTCTTCATTGGTGAAATTTTGGTTCTTACCCATTTGAAGCTATTTGCATCTTCACGTCGATTCAATAATAGGTACGACATTAATTCCCGTTTATTTCAACTGGATTACAAATACATAGTTCTAAATCCCTTGTTCTCCAAGCGGCAAAATTTCCGCAAATTTCTCTCCTTCTCCTTTCGTTCGACACTACAAGTTGTTTATGGCGAAGAAATAGAAGGTTCCGCGGAAGCCTGGAACTTACCACATGTTTATCACTCTCACAATCCTGAAATCCCCTCCATCCATCCTCGGATCACATTTCAAGTAACATTTCTTCATTGGTGAAATTTTGGTTCTTACCCATTTGAAGCTATGTACTTGCATCTTCACGTCGCATTCAATAATAGGTAATACGACATTAATTCCCGTTTATTTCAACTGGATTACAAATACATCCCTTGTTGTAAATCCCTTGTTCCCCAAGCGGCAAAATTTCCGCAAATTTCTCTCCTTCTCCTTTCGTTCGACACTACAAGTTGTCTATGGCGAAGAAATAGAGGGTTCCGCGGAAGCCTGAAACTTACCACATGTGTATCACTCTCACAATTAAGTGTTACCCGAGTTTAACAGATTAATATGCACAAATTTTTGTTACATATTACTAGTTAGTAGGTATTAGGAAGTAAAACGAGAAATTAAAAGCGCGAATCTAGGTGACTCGAATGGACAACTAATTAGAATATTTCAATTAAATAAATTATTAACATTAAATGGTGAATTAAATGTTTGGATAGAAACTGCCGCAGTCGACAAAGTGGATGTGAATTTACATTTTGTTACGCACAGGCTGAAATTAATCCAGATATTAGATAAGTCATAGACATGTAGATAGTTAGTGGACAAGTGGTAATTATCTACTTTTATGCGACATAAATGAATATTTAATTCCTAGACTCGAGTAGATAGTGGATAGGTGAGGCTGTTGAACTCATCAGATAGCTAACCTATATTTTACTATAAAATTTCTTCTGTGGACCAGCAAGAGAAGAAGGCAATTTGGAAACCCAGTCGGTGCCACTTATAAAATATGTTTACCTCTCTATATAAGTCCACAGTTTACGTTCGTAAAAATAGGATTATCTTAACTAACATTACCAGATGTACATGGTACGTACATACCTATCTACATATAGGTAAATAAAAGGCCCATTCGTACCCAGGAATATTTTATTAATTTTCATCTGTTAAACCCACGAGTAAGTTTTGCTTCTTAATGATAAGTTCTTGCTGCTTAGGTAAAAACTCATTAAGGCCTCGGTTTCATGGGATGAGACTAGATGCGAGTTTTAGTTTTACGATGGCGGCGGCGTGTTTGCCTGAATGATCGAAAGGAATGGCTGCCCTAAAAGCGTCCCCTAATAAAGAGATCAAAATAGGTACTAATTTGTTCTTTTACGATGGTTGTGATAAATTTGAGAGCCTTCTTTGGAATCTGACGTTTTCTATCTTCCTTCGACTTTCGTCGTTTTCAAATTTGGATTAGGTATAGGTTGTAAGCTCGACTTTTGAATAACTATTGTTCTCTCTCATTTAAAATACATTTTGCTGTTCTATAACGGGCCTATTTCATGTCATCAGCATAGGTACCCCTTTCCCATTTTGATAGTTGAAGCCTGTAAGAGTTTCCTGTTAATTTTTCTGCTGAATTCTATTCTGTTCTAAATCTGTACCGCCAAATGGCATAATATCGAATAAATACCAAATTCTACGGATTTTTTTTACTCAATATTCTGGACTTCTTAATTTACTTAATTGTTTTTTTTTCCCCCTATAATGCGCTTCAACTCTGGAACACCAGGTCGTTCGCGCCGAAATTGTTTTCATTGTTTTACTCTTTTGAACTGTGGTTATTTTATCAGAGATTAGAAACAGGAGGGTCCGGCTTCAATCCCAGCCGAGGCATGGTATTTTATCCTCCCCTCTTCGAGAATAAAATTAGCCGCCGAAATTGACTTAATTGTTTTACTCTTTTGAACTGTGGTTATTTTATCAGAGATTAGAAACAGGAGGGTCCGGCTTCAATCCCAGCTGAGGCATGGTATTTTATCCTCCCCTCTTCGAGAATAAAATTAGCGAACATACAAAGCTCTAAGGGTTAGTTGGTAGAGGACGTCGGAGATAGAGAGAGAAGGTAGAAACACACCACTGTCACGTCACTTGAGCTCACGTGACGTGATATAGTGTGTTTTTACCTAAAGCTTAGTTTACTTTCCACTCAAGTCTGCATTTCTTCGAGTACGGATTTTGATTGACAAAATCAATCTCTATGTCAGAAACTACCAATACAAGCTGCATAAGAACATATTGTATGAACTCATCAGATAGCTAACCTATATTTTACTATAAAATTTCTTCTGTGGACCAGCAAGAGAAGAAGGCAATTTGGAAACCCAGTCGGTAGTCGGTGCCACTTATAAAATGTATTTACCTATCTATAAGTCCACAGTTTACGTTCGTAAAAATAGGATTATCTTAACTAACATTACCAGATGTATATAGTACATACCTATCTACATCTTATGGTTTGTTAGTTTGCCTATGGTTTATCTTTGCTAATACAGTAAGCTAACATGAAATACATATGTAAATAACTCCTAAACAGTTCCAAAAAATCAAGGTGCTAACCAACAACCAACGTGGTAAAAATTATGATATATTCAGACAGTGACCAAAAAGTTCAATTTTACTTATAAGACCCTGGGTGGACTGGGGATGTTAAGAGATTTTTTGAGGCTTATGTAAGAACATATTGTATGTACCTACATATGAAAGCTAAACACACACGGGAACATGAGTACAAAATTAAAACATGATTCAGCAAATTGTACCATATTAACACACATTGAAAGCATTCTAGCAATTATAAAAAGTTCTATTCTTACAGTGTAGACGCAATTCTAATGGCAGTCTTGTAATCACAGATCATAGATATCCAACTTGTGTATGTTACTCGTACTTTAGAGTTTATCTTATTAGTAGCGGAAGCATTGTCAATATAATTCGTTTGGTGTGAGAAACTTTTGTGGTCGATGATTCTGTATTTAGGGTCCTTTTAGGGTATACATCAAAAGTGGCAATGGGTCGAAAAATGGGCAGTTCACGCTATAGGTACAGGGATTTATATTTAGAAAGCTAAATCCGATTGTAAGGATTTAAGTGGGTTACAGCTTCGCTGAAAGCATTCTAGTGATAATTATAGCATATTTATCAATAGCTTGCCTTTCGGTCGACTTTGTTTGAATTTCCCAGGAAGATTTATTTTTGGGTGCAGCAAATTTATGTCATAATATTCATAATTAAGCTCATTGCCAAATTGTAGCAAATTTGATATAACTGTCATTCAATCAAAAGCCCGCCTTTTGTGCGAGCTTCCTTAATTCCTCCGCAAGCTTCAATACTGAGAAAGTTTTGTGTTAGCCCTTAGCCCATGTCGGGCAGTAGGGTCCTGGATCAAACCGACCCTTGAAATACTGGGAAGTGACCAAATGGTATGGGAACACTGAAGTAACCAATTCTATACACATGGGACTCTAATCACTCTGATAATTCTCGTTGCGTGTTGTACATGATTAGCATATAGACCACCTAGATGGGAAAAAAATAGCTGGTGCGCTAGGTTGGACTTCTAATGCGGGGTTCAATGGTTCATGGTCAGCATTTCTTTGAAATAGAAAGGTGACGATCTCTCCAAAACCTGTCAAGTCTCAACACTATCTTAAAATATGTATCTACCTATATTATGTAGGCAGATTTCTAAATGCATACTGAGAAAGGGTAAGTGAAGCAGTTAGAGTTGTAAGGATTTAAGTGGGTTACAGCTTCGCTGAAAGCATTCTAGTGATAATTATAGCATATTTATCAATAGCTTGCCTTTCGGTCGAATTTGTTTGAATTTCCCAGGAAGGTTTATTTTTGGGTGCAGCAAATTTATGTCATAATATTCTTAACTAACCTCATTGCCAAATTGTAGCAAATTTGATCTAACTGTCATTCAATCAAAAGCCCGTCTTTTGTGCGAGCTCCTTTAATTCCTCCGCAAGCTTCAATACTGAGAAAGTTTTGTGTTAGCCCATGTCGGGCAGTAGGGTCCTGGACCAAACCGATTCGCGATTGCTGGGTGATAAGACTCCAAACATCTAAATCAATTCTGTCCTAGTCACAGAAGCAATAGACAAATTTGACTCGGCGAATAGACAACTTTCTCCCACAACTCACCCGGAACTAAAAGACATAGTAGACAGTACGCGAGAATTTGCATACAGAAATTTCAGTTGTCCAAAAGATAACGGACTGGCCAATCCTTCAGCATAGAAGATACGTTGTGAACTCGGTATACATGGTATGGATAGGTATTTTCAACTCTGCAGTCAATAGGTATCGCTTGGCTCTCGCACCTCATCAGAGCTTATAGCACAGTCAACGAAGGGAATTAAATGGACAACATCAACCAGAACCATCCAAAAGGAGAATTGCCTTATGGATGCTTTCCAAATTACATAGGTAATAAATAATAAGTTGTTTTGTTTTGTTTTTCGCAGTAGCTCGCCTGACCCTTGAAATACTGGGAAGTGACCAAATGGTATGGGAACACTGAAGTAACCATTTCTATACACATGGGACTCTAATCACTCTGATAATTCTCGTTGCGTGTTGTACATGATTAGCAAATAGACTACCTAGATGGGAAAAAATAGCTGGTGCGCTAGATTGGACTTCTAATGCGGGGTTCAATGGTTCATGGTCAGCATTTCTTTGAAATTGAAAGGTGACGATCTCTCCAAAACCTGTCAAGTCTCAATATTATCTTAAAATATGTATCTACCTATATTATGTAGGCAGATTTCTAAATACATACTGAGAAAGGGTAAGTGAAGCAGTTAGAGTAAAAAAACGGTGGTAGGAGTCTAACGCTGAGAGCTGCGCTGGAAAGTCGGACTGACCACCAGAATGTTTGTACCTTAAGATAAGAAATTATGGTTTTCCCAGCTCTTGGAACTCATTAAGGCCCGAATAAAATTTGTATGCTTACTTAATAGCTTACAACCTGCTTACCAAGTGGCTGTTATGACCACTTTGTTCGTACCCTTAAGACGGGAATCAGAAGAAAGAACTTTCTTTGTAACCACTGTGTTTTAAAGTCCTTTATATCTGAATGCAACCAATTATCTTGCCCTGAATCTCGAATGCAACTATTGTGGCGTGGTTTGTGCTCTGTGTTGCTACTTATTGAGCATATGCGCTACCTGCTTCCTTAACTATGATTTTATTGTCTGCAGTCTTTAATTCCTTATCAAATCTTATATTATAAGAACGAGATCCATTCACAGAGCAATCTTGAGTTTCAGTTCTCAGTATGGAGTTACCTGCGTCTTGAACAACACGTGCTTAAACCTCGAGATAGTTTTTTTCAAGTTGTAAACTTTCGTTGTTTTAAAGTGTTATCCCTGGTGCGGTTTAATCGTGTGCTGTTTTTGTGTGTGTGAGCTTTTTATTTGGTGCCCCTTGTTGGATTTTTAATTCGAATTTATTGTTTGGGTAAGATTACTTTTAATTTATTTTTACTACCAAATATCGTTTTTATTTCTTATATTGTGGATCGGGGTAATATTGAGGCACCCTCTTCAAAGGCCTCCTTTGAGAGGACTGTCATATTATAACCTGACTTCTTCAGTAGTTTACTAGCATGTCTTTCAAGACCTATTTATTAGGTGGGTAGGTACATACCCCAAAATATCAAGTGAATTAGTGCTGATATTTACCCCAACCCTCCAAACCTAACCTAGGTAAAGGAGGTGGTAGGTAAATTAATTAGGTGAAATTGTTTTTAGTTTGATAACTACAAGTTTGGCCATGCCTCGGGATGAACTAGCGGGATTCCGGAGCGAAGCGACGGAATTCAGCTAGTTTATTCATACACACAAGGGCATTTTTCTGAGGAATCAGAAGACCATTGGCTTAGGAAGAAACGTCTATGATAACTTGATAATAACTACCAGGAACTAATAGGTAATTTTATGCATGAATTTGATTGATTGAGATTCTATTGAATTCCTACAATAGTTTGGTATGATTTTGTTATCTTTGCGTCCGATATCCCGATCTTACCAACATAAATTCCTATTAGTGGGAAATTACCTCCAAATGTATTTACTCTCTGGTGTCCGCAACTTACCTACCATGATATAATACTACCTCTATGTATATTGTATACGGATGTTCTGGAATGTCGCACAATCATGTTGATGTATTGTTTTGGTTACATAATGTCCTTATGATCAACAACATTAATCAAAATCATTATGTTCATCTCAGGTCAGGTGAGGATAATCCTTCAGTGACGAAGATTAAAACATAAAACTCCTTTTTTTCTCTCTAGGTATTTATTTGGTGTAACAGGATTCTCATCATCTCATGCCGTAGATCCCAATGCCGTTGATCCCTTTACTAATTTTAGAAGCCCGATACCAGCCTAGTTAGCTTTGGAAGCGCTAGGTCGCGGGTTCGATTTCCGCCCGGAGCAGATTTTATCCTAAAACAAATAAGGTTCGTTCTCGGAACGATTAGCTTTCTCCTGTCCTGTTTTCCTTCTCTTTTTGCTTTGGGGACCACAATACCTTAGCAGTTGTTGTAGACACAATAAATACAATCTGTTCCGAGGATAATAAATATTTACCTACTGTCTAGGTAAGTGGATATTATGGATTATGGACGTCGTACTTTCAATCCTTCACTGACAGTGTCGATGCACTTAATCTCAAGTCTGACACTTGATTTGTTTTGACACACCATTATGATCGCATCCTTCACTGACAGTGTCGATGCACTTAATCTCAAGTCTGACACTTGATTTGTTTTGACACACCATTATGATCGCCATAATCATAATATTCATAATCATAATCCCGATCATAACAATATAATGCGTTATAATGTCTTCCTACACCTACTTAACATATCTAACATGTGTATTATAATGTTATTTCCTCACAATAGCCAGCAGAGTTAGCATGGATTACGACATGATGGGTTTTAGCTATGCTTTCTTTTTGCTCCACTGAGAGCTGTTAGCATATCCGATGCCCTTGTTAGGAGTTGGGAGGACCAGAATGACTGGAATTTTAGTTTGAACCGTTTGGAGCACGGATTAGATGATGATTTCGATTTTTTGACCGTTTACTCACGGAGATTGTTAGGTTAGGAGTTGGGATGATCAGAATGACTGGACTTCTACTCCCTCGGGTACCTTCCACTCATGAACAATTAAAAAACATCTCAATAGCCCCACAAATAATTAACCTAATGTCCTGATAATCTATCATCCATGAAAATTATAGGTATTGAATTATTCAAAACTAAATAGTGGGCTAAAATTTGGTTGTTATGGCGATTAACTTTGAAAGTCGTAGGTTCTCACACCAAAGTTTTATTCAAATTCAAAATCACCTGTAGCTATGAATTTCGATAATTTTACTTTCAATTTCAAGAAAGGAAAAGTTTTGTCTACCTGTGCCTACGAACAATTTTTTTACGACAAAAGTGGAAAGTATGTAACAACCTATTGGTTGCGCTCCGTGGGATGTAATAATGGATTGATGAATTCGAAATGTAGAAACAAAGAATATTCCTATGTATGTAATAACGAATGGCCAATGAAAAATATGGTAGGTAGGTATACCTCATTATCTCGTAAGCTAATACAGTCATTACGTCTAATCATATAGGGCCTATAATTTGTAGATACACAGATACCTACATATCTATATTAGTAGAAGGTACGGAGGTACCTTTTGAACTATTGGTAGATATGTAGGTAGGAACCTATTATGTAGATGCTTATTACATATGATTGTAGATATGTATCTAACTGCTTGACATCCCACACCATAGATGTCAGTAGGTAAATCTAAATCAGTAGGTAAGGTCTCATGTATTTTAGATCTCTTTTTAGTAGGTACGACACACAGTTCAATATCCACCAAAATCAGTTCTTCTTGAAACCTTTACAAGAACCGTAGTTCCCTATTCAGATTCAAATAAAATTAGCTATTGCAAATATTAGAAAATAAATATCCAATCATATTCGGCACATCACCTTCAGCTCCTTCCAAATATGCAACCCGCAAGGTTGTCAATATTTCGGACGCAACCCTGAGAATTTTACTGATTTCAAAATTCAAATTCAAAATAATTACCCGTTCTCCCAGCTTCGTAGGCAGGTACATAATACGATAATAATCACGTATCTCTGAGGTATATGATAACAGGATAGCTTTAATCAGTGGAGGAGCTAAGGTTGGGAGTTATTAGATATCTCTTACCCACTGCATGGAATGATTTATCTCAGGAGTTGACTCATTGATCTAACCTAGCCTAGTAGGTACCAAGATTTTAATCGGTCTTTCACACCTAAAAATTCAGTTCCTACCTTCTCATGGCTGATGCTTTCAGCATTGATAGGTACCAATATTAGATAGGTAGGCAACTAGGCACCCATATTTGCTGAAATGTGATGGAATTTCTTTCTCCTCTTCTCTTGGCTTTTCCACCTCCTTCCCTTTTCTGATTTATTTCTTTTCTTACTTTCATACCCTGTTACCCGATAAATTTCCACATCACTGTATTAAAATGTCTCTCCTGAAAAGTAGCAAAAATCACATAGGCCGTTCTTCTTGGGAACGATTCATATCTTTAACGACTACACATACATATCTACTACAAAATCTGATTAAAATATAAGCCAAGAATAGAAACAGAATAGACAGAACTTGAAGAAGAAAACAGGAAAGCGGACGAAGGAGCCTTCAATTGGTGGAGATGCTCTATTTCTATGGCGTGCAGTTGGCGTCTCCACTAATTTTTGCAAAATAATAATTTCATTTCTTTCATTACCATTACTATAGTTTCTAACTGTCAAAAAGAAAACGACCTGATATAATGTATGTAATACCTATATCTATGAAATTATGAAGAACTTTAGAAACAATATGAAGTGTATGTGTATACCTACTTTCTACGAGTATTAAGGGGAAAATTTGACTAGGCAGTAGGCAATTCGGCATTACTTACCTCTCTAATACGCCATTACCTCATCATGAGGTTTTTGGTACTAACGCAATGCTTGCTAAATAAACTCCTCTTCTCTTGGCTTTTCCACCTCCTTCCCTTTTCTGATTTATTTCTTTTCTTACTTTCATACCCTGTTACCCTACAATCCCTGCATGGTAACAATTAGATGTCTCTTAAAATCTTCTCCAAATCTTCTCATTACCCTTATTTCCGCGAAGTAGATATAGTACTACACTAATACCACTCCACTGTTCTTCAATTATGTATAGATCAACATAATCACCATTTAGGATGTTACGAGTACTGACACAGTCCTAAATATCATTCATACCCAAATCTATACGTACATTGAGATCTCGAAATACCCGAAATATTTCCCTATTACGTCAATCATCGATCCTTCAGTCCGAAAATCGGCACAAGTCAAACTTGGACCTACAATTAAGTCCGTCACCTTTTGACATTATTCGAACATTCTCCTGTGGTCCATGGATACTTTGGACGAAAACGTTTAGTACGTGAGGTCAGGAGATTTACTTTACACACACTTTGAACACTTTACATAACGGGAATCAAGAAAAAACTCTTTGCCAAGATCGTGTCTTGAAACTGCACAAAACACAACCTCCCTCTGCAAATTCCAAAAACACACCGAATTTCAGGAGATTTATTGTTTTTTGAAAAATCGAAAGTAAAATATTGGGTATAAGTCTATAAATGTTCAATGATTTAGGCTTTGAGGTGTAGGTGTAGATACCTGGTGATCTATTGGATTACGTTTTAGGACTACTAACGAGTAGGTACAACATCAGGAGATTTATTGTTTTTTGAAAAATCGAAAGTAAAATATTGGGTATAAGTCTATAAATGTTCAATGATTTAGGCTTTGAGGTGTAGATACCTGGTGATCTATTGGATTACGTTTTAGGACTACTAACGAGTAGGTACAACATATCTTTAACGAATACACATACATATTTACTACAAAATCTGATTAAAATATAAGCCAAGAATAGAAACAGAATAGACAGAACTTGAAGAAGAAAACAGAAAACGGACGAAAGGAGCCTTCAATTGGTGGAGATGCTCTATTTCTATGGCGTGCAGTTGGCGTCTCCACTAATTATTGCAAATAATTTAATTTCTTTCATTACCATTACTATAGTTTCTAACAGAACTGTCAAAAAGAAAACGTCCTGATATAATGTATGTAATACCTATATCTATGAAATTATGAAGAACTTTAGAAACAATATTGAAGTGTAGGTATACCTACTTACTACGAGTATTAAGGGGAAAATTTGACTAGGCAGTAGGCAATTGGGCATTACTTACCTCTCTAATACGCCATTACCTCATCATGAGGTTTTTGGTACTAACGCAATGCTTGCTAAATAAAATAATTCAAGTACCTACACATCTTTACACTTTTACAGAAATAAAAATCATAATCACCTACTTATATTAGCTTATGTCGAATGTGGTTTTGCGTGGATCAGAACCGTGGAGCATTACAATAATGTATAAAATAGTGGACTTTGTGAGGTACCTAAAATATTATTAAAACCATTACTTACAAATATGAGTAGGTACCTATTTTTTTCATATGTGGTTGGTCAGATGGTCAGTGGTTTATTTATATTTTTTTTTTTTTCTTAGATTGGGAAAATCCTTCTTCTTTTACTAACATTACGAGTACTTACCACCAACGTATTTCAGTAAAAAGAAAGGTGAATTCCAAGATGTAACTTTCAAGGTGTTGGAAATGGTTGTATACTCCATCATAATATAACAGATGAAATTTAAAAACTTCGGTATTTAACATGTTTACTGCATATTTATGACGTAATCCTATGCTTCTGTGGAAGAATTTGAAGCAAATAATTTAAGACTTAAATCAGGTTAAACTATTTAAGCTATGGCGTTCTCAGGCAATTATTATGTTTACGATTTAATTAAACTGACCATAATTAGGGGAATATTTATCTGAGCATAATCTTATTCTGTTTGCTGAATCTTATAAGAATTTATTTTAATAAATTTACATCCCTATTATAGATGTTTATCTAATACGAATATTATAATAATTTTATTTATTTATAACATAAAAGTGATTGATTTTGGTACCAAAAAGACTTTCAGACACGTTAAAGGAAATATAATTTTATATCTAAATGAGCACCCATTTCAGAATTTTGAAAATCAGCAGGGGCCAATGGAATCCTGCATGTTATCCAATTTATTAGGCATACATTGTGGGCCTTGGCCCCTTGGTGAGCCATCTTGGAATGTGACATGCTGAGACATGGCATGAGGTTAATTAATCACGTCATTTAAATAACACGCTAAGAATTTAAATTAAATCGAAATTAATTATATAATATGCCATGAAAAATATTTATTAATTTTTCTTCCAAAATTGATATAATGACGTGCGTAAGTTAGTAAGTAATAGCTTTTAATTAAATAAAAAAGTGGTTAAATTAATAATAATCATAAAACTAATTTATATAATTTTTTGGTGAGAAAGTAGGTATATCTCGTTAAGGTCAGTTAGCAAAGACTATTAAGCCCTTGGATAGGGTGTCGACCCCCTAAGCATCCCAAAGTTCAAGGTTCTCCTTTGGGGTTCTTGACTGCCAAAATGTCCTTGAAATCAGCACAA
Source organism: Diaphorina citri (assembly GCF_000475195.1). NCBI lineage: Eukaryota > Metazoa > Arthropoda > Insecta > Hemiptera > Psyllidae > Diaphorina > Diaphorina citri. The sequence continues at coordinate 251,937 of NW_007377564.1, read as the reverse complement.
ACCTAATCTTTTGGAAAATCATCTTCAGTGACATTAATCTTCTTCTGAACAGTCCATTCATCTATGAATTTTATGTGAAATATGTTAAAAACAATTTCTTAGAGGAAGTTGTTAAGTCAAACTAAAAACGTACGAAAAAGATCAAATTAACTTGGATGTTCGTTCCATGGTTTCATGTTTCAACACCTAGGTAAGCTATGAAGTCTATGAACACCTTTCTAATGACTAATAATTCTAATAATGTTTTCTCCAGCGACATTCTCGTGTCTAATTGGAAAACTTTCATAAGACCATAGAATCTATAGATAAGGAATAAGAAGGGAGTTACATTTATCAAATAATTCTAAGGTAATTGCAGGCTATTCGTTGTTGAAAGAGGAAACCTAGCCTCGTTCATGTGAACTCCTTATTACTGATATCCTATGCACCTCTGCAACTTCTGTCTAGGTACCATTAGAAACAAGTAACTTTATAGTTTCGCGTGATTGCCTTTTTCACCTGATATCACAAAGTATACGTACATCAAGGAGGTACCTATATTAAAGGAATGGAACTAATATAGAAATGGATCACCTCTGCAACTTCTGTCTAGGTACCATTAGAAACAAGTAACTTTATAGTTTCGCGTGATTGCCTTTTTCACCTGATATCACAAAGTACATCAAGGAGGTATATTAAAGGAATGGAACTAATATAGAAATGGATGTTGTATTGAAGCAATGAAAGCAATGTAAACTGGACCATTATGGGAGCATATTTGCTGCACATTTCAGTTCAAGCTGACTGGACAATCTCAACATGTCTTCACCTTGGTAGGTATTCATGCATCATAACACTTATGGCTTGATATTTATCATATTAATTACTCATAAAACTAGGAGTTACTTTATAGTTGCCTACTTGGTGAGTAGTTATTAGCCGATTGACTTCAGGAGCTAGTATTACCAACCACGCCATATTAAGAGTTATCAGTTGACCAAAGGAATGCTCATAAAGCACCAGGCAGGTGTGAATTGCCAGCATAAAATGTTATCACTTTTCTGATAAAATGAAATTGTTGCTAGAAATCGTGAATAATGGGGTTTGTATAGTTTTGATACTGGTATACCTTAGCTATTTATAAATACAGGTATCTTTATAAGGTACCTATGTACACCTAGGTACTTTAAATCTTGAATTATCTAGATACATAGGTATTGAATCTATTTATTCTCTCCCTCCCCTATTTTCCTCTCTTCCATAATGTAGGAATTAGAAAATCTGAATTAGAAATATTGGTGCAGATGTCACATCCATTATTTTAAAAATTTCAACCTACATACATAATTCCCTCCGATTTACATTAGAATATTTGGTACTTTTGCTCCAGACAGGAGTTTTGTTGAGACCATTACGCATCATTTGGTCTTGTTTTCTCCCAACAATAACGTTTTGGTTATTGTAATGATCTAATGAAACTGCAATAACACGTAGGTATTACCTCAACAACTTCAAAGCACTCTTCAGCAAATGGGATAAACATCTAATCGTGCTTCGTTAGCTTGGTATCTAGATAGGTAGGTACAGTACAGTATCTAGGTAAGTTGTACCTAGATAAACAGATAGGTAGGCAGGTATTAGGTACCAATAATAAGACAAACACTGAGAAAAGAAAACAGAAAGGTGCTCGGTTTGGTTTATTACATTTACCTCAACTTCAAAGCACTCTTCAGCAAATGGGATAAACATCTAATCGTGCTTCGTTAGCTTGGTATCTAGATAGGTAGGTACAGTATCTAGGTAGGTTGTACCTAGATAAACAGATAGGTAGGTAGGTATTAGGTACCAATAATAAGACAAACACTGAGAAAAGAAAACAGAAAGGTGCTCGGTTTGGTTTATTACATCTCTAAGGATGAAGTTTCATTTTTCGCTGGTTACTTACCGTTATTATGATGGTAATTCGCCACAAGACGGGTAATTTGTCGTGAAGATTTGCATTAGCTATGAAAGTTGGTTAACGTGATTGTTCTAGCTGGAATCCTGGGTGTACTCGTTAGGCATACCGCAGAGGATGAGAAAATATGATGGGTGGCTCAAAGATTTAAAAGAAAAGAACTTGAGCGGTAGATTACGCCCAAGATCGTGCCATTTCGAAGAGACTGACTTGAAATGTCGACCTCACTTGAGTGGGAAAAGACGAAAGTAAAAGAAGAAGATTAAAAAATCTAAACCTACATGCTACAGTAAATCGTAAAATGCTAACCCCAAATGGGTGGAATTGCAATATATGTATTCTCAGTTTTCCTTACATTATTTTTCTGCTGAATTCTATTCTGTTCTAAATCTGTACCGCCAAATGGCATAATATCGAATAAATACCAAATTCTACGGATTTTAATTTTTCTGCTGAATTCTATTCTGTTCTAAATCTGTACCGCCAAATGGCATAATATCGAATAAATACCAAATTCTACGGAGGAACTGTAACTGCTATGGTCTTATCGTCCTGAAATCGAAGAGAGAAGGAAGACAGGATAGGAGAAAGCCAGCCGTTCCAAGAACAAATATTATCCCATCAGGATAAAATCTGCCCCAGGCAGGAATCAAACCCGTGGCCTAGCATTTACAAGGCAGATGCGCTACCAACTAAGCTAACTAGGCTGGCAAGCTACATTAATATAGTACAAAGTGGAGTCAGGGTCGTTCATAGCCTAACGGGGACCAGGGGATATTCCAATAATGGGCAAATTTTGACAAATTACAATCAATGTTGTCCATGCTTCCAAGAAGGCTGAGAACTCGTGTACGGAAAAGCAATAAGAAAGCCCTGTCATTCAAATAGAAAGCTACATTAATATAGTACAAGAGGAGTCAGGGTCGTTCATAGCCTAACGGGGACGAGGGGATATTCCAATAATGGGCAAATTTTGACAAATTACAATCAATGTTGTCCGTATTTTCTTGTGGAATATGAGTTAAAGTTTTCCATTTTACGGATCACTCTAGATTCCATGCAATCCTAATAAAGAATCCTGGGCTGAAAATTGGCAAATACCTTTAGAAAAGGGAAAATCGGGGATAACTCAACCCAAATTTCACAAGGAAAAATACGACTAATACTAGGTACTCATATTTTCTTTTCTTTTATAGGGGGAAAACTGCTGCCTCTAGCCCCCCTTAAGGAGACCCGGCCCGGAGAAAATGGCACCGGATGAGCTCCTCCTACGGTCGGCCTGAGCGGAGGTAGAGTGTGGCCACGTGAACAATTTAATATAACTTTGGACCCTGGAGGCGTCATTATGTTCCCTCCCGTCTGAAACTTTTCTGGTAGGTAGAGAGCTAGAGAGCTTTGAAACGTTCCTTCCAAGGATTCTTTTTTCCTGACTTTTTTACTTGCTGGATTTAAGTTCAATGCTTTCGTACGCTAAGTTCAATGCGGGCACTATTTTTTTACGAGGCAATAACCTATGTACATAATATGGGAAACTTTTTATAAACGAATTTGGTCGCCTAATTAATTGATAAATTTATAATTATTAATTTTAGAAATAGTATTGCATATAAACTTTAGATACCTACGAATTAGACAAATTGAATCGAGAACGAACCAACTTAACAAATACCTATAATATCTTATGAAGGTGATCAATTCGGTTTCCCATATTATATGACACTAGAAACTGAAATATTTCGTCATTTTAGCACACTATCTGTTATAGGTTAGGTAGTGGAACAATTTTGTCCAAACAGAAACAAAAAAACTCCACGTCTGCTCTACAATGATAAAAGCGGAGGTAACATCTCTCTCCTCTACCTCTACTTTGATAAGTTCCCCTCTATTTACATAAGGCACCCCTCGCTTTTCATAATTCACAAATCACCCTGTATTCCTCATCATCAACATACACACGTACAGGGTGTCACAAAATTTCTACCTCACCATATTCATTTCCGATGGTGAATTGCGCTATCTTTGTGATCTTAAGGATAAAACTATCTGGAAAACGTAAAAAATATGGCTGTGCTATTTTTTAAGAGGTTTGATGGAGGGAACTGTAACAATGGAGGTGTTATCGTCCTGAAATGGAAGAGAGAAAGATGATAAGAGAAAGCTAGCCGTTTAAATTATTAAGAGAACCTTAAAGTGATAAAAGGACATTAGTTCATGGACCAAATTTAGATGGTGAACATTTTACGTTTTTAACAAATATATAAGGTAACAAAGATTTTCAATATTTTTCAATGTAGATAAAAGAGGCGGTATTTTTCCCTCACCCTGTACACTCTGCCAAAGAACAGAAAAACTTGAAGCTTTAGAATGTTGGAAATAATAAGCGTTTTATTATTATTGTTGTAACATTCGTGCAGCGTCGAATTTGTTAAACTGTTAAATTATAGCATTTTCTTTCTCCTCCCTTTCTTCTTTCCTTCAGAAGAGTTACTTCCCCAACTCAACTCTCGCTCTGTTATTTCGAATGAAAATTTAAGGATATCTTTTTTGTCCGAAATTTAGAAAGCTTACTTAATACTTATGTTGTTGTTGTTGTTGTTGTTGTTACGAATGTCGGAATTTTTGACCATTAGGCC